>NC_092148.1:9643977-9826477 GCF_045791955.1 Oncorhynchus clarkii lewisi | reverse complement strand
TCACGGCAAAAAGCCCCCTTCCCCAATTCTGCTGTGCTAGAACAGTGTTGCATCAGACGCAACCTTCAAAATCCGCATCACCAGAGTGGTGTCACGCTGAAACAGCTCCCCCTGCTGCTCCGCCTTTCTTTCTTCCTTTCCCCCTCAATCTTCCGCTATCTTCCTCTACTTACCTTTCAATGAAGACAACTTCTCCAAACACGAAGTCTGCTGTTGTTCCCCACCCTCCTCTCTCATTCTCTTTCCTTCTCTCTCTTTCCCGCTGTGTGAAGCCATTATAGACCTTCTACTCTCTCTAATTGATTTTCCCTTTCTTTCTCCTACTCTCCTCTTCTTCTCCCTCCCTCTCTCCCCTGCTGTGAACAGTCCATCGCGGTCATTTCAGGTTGCCGTCCCCTCTCTGGTCTTTCACCTTTTTTTCAACTTTTTTTTTCTTTTTCTATTCTGAATAACTTTGTGCCCCCTGCCCACCCTTCCGAACACACACACACTCGCTCACACACACCGCTCGTCTACCTCTCTCTCCGACTTCCAGCACAACACTGAAGGACGAACTTTGACCAACTTCCTACCGTGATTAGATTTCTCTTTTTCGGCGAGCAGGTGTGGAATGTTTTCCGCCCAGGAAGATGGCTTCCTACCTCTAGTCACTGTGTTTATAAAATGGCGGCGCGGGGAAGGAGAGGTGGAGTCACGGAATGGTGTCTCTCTGCAGTTCTCTGTCTGGAGACACACATGCATGCTCACATCCACTCACACTCACACAGTGGGTCTCTCTCTGCAGTGCAGTGCTTTCCTGAGACGCATGCGACCATGGCAGCCATTTTGGGGTAGAGCTGGCCGTGACCAATACAGAACAGTTATCTACAGCACGCATGTAGTCATTCATACAAATTTACCTAATCATATACAACAGCAATACACAGATAATAACTTTGGTATTTCCATCATTTAGATGCATTTTGAGGAGTTAAAAAGCTTTTTATTTATCATTTTAACATTCTGCCGTATGTTCAACTAAATATCTCAAGAGGCCAAATAAAGTATCTGGGTTGACCACTTCATCTGAAATCAGACATAAATCCCCTTGTGACATGGGGATGCAAGCTTGTTCTGTACAACAGGGAAGGGCAATTGAATGTAAGCTTCACAAAATAATGGAATTGTGAAAATGTGTCTTGCCTGTATATCTCTGGGTAACAGGGTTGATGTGTTGTGCTCCACCTGCTCAGTTTTCCCCCACAAACACCAGAAAATGGCCGAAGGAGTAGAACCAGCTCACCTGTTTTTACACTATGACTTGACTATTAATGTTCAATATCTCTATTTAAAAAGGAATAGTTTCACCAGCATCTTATTATAATATTAAAACGAGTTCAGTTCACGTAACAGAATTGACCTTAAAATGAGGGACAGGTTTATTTATTTATTTACCTTAAAATGAATCACTTAAATATTACTCTTAAGAAATGACTTTGTTAAAGCAACAAAATAACTAGGGCCTTACAATGATGGTGAAAATGGAGATATGTTGGGATTAAGTGGGTTAAAATCTTCCTAGAATTCAGAGGACACACAGAGGGACACGTTAAAATGCTGAATGTTGGTACTTTAGTCTTTGTTAAAGGTGATCTGTCCTCTTTCCTGGTTGCTAAAATTCTAATTCAATATCTTTTCCATAACCAAAAATATTGTATTTTCAGCTGTTTGAACCAGCAAAACAGAAAGTTAAAGATTCAAAGAAGTAACATAAGAACATAGAACAGATCTACCGCTTCATAGACTTGCTTTCAATGAGAATGACAGATCTGTAACTCACATTTCTATGTGACTTTGGTCGGGTCACCCAAAAAGGTTGTTTTTCAATTATTTTACTCATATATATATATTTTTTTTTGTCATTGACGATTCAACATTTAATTGTTTATGCAGACTTTGAGAGTTCTTCTTGAAACAGCAGTATAGTTTGGTAAAGTATTCCGTTTATTATTAAACCGTTATAATCACGCAGAGTCATTTTAAAGTCAGCTATTGATGTAGGCATTAGGTCAATGCGTACATTTCAAAATCAGTTAATGCTCTTTCATTTATTCATTTAGTCTTTGAGTATGCACTTGTTTGTTGCCTTTGATGTAAATAGTTTGGTATGTTCTGTTAATTGTATTTGGAGAATTACCTGATAAAACCTCTGCTTTATTTGAGCTGTTTTTATCCACTCAATGTGGACATGAAAGATTGGATTAATAGAACCCTGCAACTTTTAGTTTATTGTTTTATAATTATTAACTAATGTTACAAAACAGAATAAGGAACAGAAGTGATGTGTTCTGTAACTTTCATAGTTTTGATGCTTTGGACACAAAATGCCCTTTTCACATTTTCTTCTGCTTAACGTTAGTGCTCACACACCCACACACACGCGTGCGCACACACACACACACACACACACACACACACACACACACACACACACAGTGAGAGGCCCGATCACAGCATGTAATTTAATGCTTCGTTAACTCTTCCATAGTTATTTTTTCAGAATATGAGAGGTTTGTTAAGCCCCTCCCTCATCAACATGGAAGCCTCTTTGACTTGTAGTACAACCCTGACTATAGACATAACAGAATATAACACCTATAGATACCTTAGTCAAGCCCTAATAACACACACACACACACACACAGACACACACAGAAAATGATCTCCAAGCTAAGTATTCGATCAGTGAGCCATCTTGTGAAAAACATATCTTAGACATCAGGGTTCTGCTGATGTACACAATTCATTGTAGGAACACAGTCAACTGGATAACAGTTTCATTACAACGATCTCCTGCACATTTTCTGCTATTTTCTTCCTAGACCTTTCCCCTTGTTATCTCCCTTCACTATCAGCCTTAATTTTCTACTTCTTTTTGCTCTTTCTGGTATTGTAGCATTCTCTCCCACCTCTCCCTCGCCCTCTTGCCCCTCTCCACCTTGCTTTGCCCTCCAGCACCCATCCCACCCCTCTCTAACTCCCTCCAGTCCTCCATTATTTCCTTTTAGTCAGCCCCCCTGCTGAGGGAGTGACACCCAGACACAAACACCCCTCCCTCCTCCGTCTCTCTTTCTCTCCCTCTCTCCGCCTGACCTTCTTACAATCTTTCCTTCCCTCCCTGCTTTTCTCCGTCTGTTTTTCTCCCAGGTCTTTTCCACCTCCACCCTTTCATTTCCTCTCATATGTCCTCTTGTTTCTCTCTGTCATTCTTTCTTTTTCTCTTTTCCCTTTCTATCTCTCTTATTCCTCATCTCTCTCTCTCTCTTATTCCTCACCTCTCTCTCTCTTATTCCTCACCTCTCTCTCTCTTATTCCTCACCTCTCTCTCTCTTATTCCTCATCTCTCTATCTCTCTTATTCTTCATCAATTTAATTTGACTCCTTAGCTCGACATTATCTTCCCCCTGACTCACATTCTTCGCTTGTTTTTCATTCAACCTTTAAGAAAATTTGCATTGGGGACATATTTTAGGGTTGCGCAGTCAGTAGTAATTTTTCATGGCATTTGGCTGTGAGTAATGGTAAATACCCTCCCCTAGTCATTTTTCTGTTTGTTTTTTTGTTTCATGCAAGCAAGGCTGTAGTTTTTGGGAAACTTGAAAATTACTTGAATAATGAACTTTATTTTTATGTCCTGCTCTCTTCCTTTCTTTCCCTCGCTTAGCAACCGTAGGGTCCAAGCAGAACAAGCAGGAACAAGGTGAGATACAACTGCACTCTGTGTGTGTGTGTGTGTGTGTGTGTGTGTGGTATGCAAAGCATGCACAGGATGTTCACTGGTATTGATGAACTGCTAATTCTCTGACTCTCTCTCAGGTACTCCAGCTCTTCACAGTGATGTGTGTTCAATGAGGACAGTTCCTCTTTCTCTCCTCCTCCTCCTTGTCCCACTCTTGAACTTCCTCTCTATCTAACATCCCTCTATTCAAGCTGACCTCCTGAGTATCTACCATGCCCACTGTAGATGGCCTGCCTCACCCACTCAGTCCCTACTTTAAACTATCCACACCTCATAGGGAGGCCAAGTCTTCATTTCAGACCCTCAAATGACTGCAATAGGGTAGACTTCAACACTACACACACTCCAACTACACACACTCCAACACATCACCTCTGTCTTTTCTGGGGTGGCACTAATCTTTCTCTTCTTGGCCTCCTCTTTTCTCTCTCTGTCTCTGTCTCTCTCTCTCTCTCTGTCTCTCTGTCTCTCTCTCTGTCTCTGTCTCTCTCTCTCTCTCTCTCTTTCTGTCTCTGTCTCTCTCTCTGTCTCTCTGTCTCTCTCTCTGAAACAGACTGACAATCTACCATCAAAGCTCTCATTCTTCATTTCCCACCTTTATCCACTCCATCCTGCAGACTCCATCCTGTAGACTCCATCTGTGTCGTCTCTCTCTCTCTCCATGTTTTTGAGTTGACGTCATTGGATTTGAAAGTCATTGTTTTTTAGATGAAAAACTTTTTTTTTTTTGTATCCAAAGTGGGACCAACTGTTAAACACAGTAACACCAAATGTTGACCAAACTTTATTAAAAAAGTTAACCAGTGACGACACTGCCTAAACCAGGATATGCTGTGTGATTGGGACCCTGGGAATGATGAACTGGAATATTGTAACTGGTCTGCTACGCCCTCTACTGGGATCATACTGGTTAGACTGGTCCAACTGGGCTGTAACACCTGACACTCTGTGGGAGTAATCTGACCATATCTGGAATTAACTGGACTGTGTCTGGTGGTTTACCTTTGTCTTAAAAGGCAATCAAAAGGAATTGTGGGAAACACACTGAGGGTACTTCCTCACTTCACCTCACACGCACCGAACCACATCGGCTGATTGACAGATGCTCCTCACCAACCAGGTGTGCAGGTACAGTATTTAGACTGTCTGCTGAGCACTTAACCAGGCGAGGACCTCCATCATTGAGAAGAGGCCTAAAGCTGGTGTTTGTTTGAATAGAGGTTTTTGTTTTAGTGCAGTAAAGATTCTGCTTTAGGTGTTTCAGTTAAATATTGATGTTTTGTAGAGGTCCTGTAATGTTGGCATCCATTTTGATTATTTGAAACATCCTGAAAAAATTTACATTTTTACATGGCTGAACTTTTTTTATACAAATGTTTACAGGTGTAGATTAACTCCAATTGTTGTTTATAGTGCTATCAAGAATAACTAAAGCACCTTAGTACAGGTTACCCCTGTATTTTTATATAAGTTATAAAACATACATTTTTTCATTAAACAAATAGCATTAAAAAATGCAATTGTATTATCAAAGCAATTTAAATGAATACATTTTATTTTGATTGTCATATCTTTTTTCTGTTGGTTAGATATGATTTCATGTTCCATTCACAAAAGTAATATATCACTAAATTGCATTTACAGTAGAAGCATGTTACAAATATCACAAACCTAACAAATATACATGTTTTATTTTCAAAAGTGAGAGATTTAACTGAAATTATTCTTATTAATTTAATCCCACAAAAACGAGTGTATATTTAATTAAATTCATAATTCTGATAAATTGCTTATCTTAATCCAATATAATTAATCATTATTAAATACAGGCTATTCGGGGATGCAGTTTTTCCCACATTCTGATGTCTTTGGTAACAGCATTTAGAAAACAATGTTTTCTTTCCGAAATAAATATGTTGACTATTAGTTATGCCTGTAAGCACTTACTCAGAGAGATGAGTCTGTAGTATTACTTTACACACACATTTGGATAACAATATGCTTCATTGACAGTTAAATATTTTGTCTGGTCTAAGCAGGTTATTCAGGAATGTAATGATTATTCCAGGGGTTTAAACACTGATGTCTGGAACCTTGTTGTATAAAGCTGGAGCTCCTAGATGTAGTTTTTCTTGTTTTCACATTTTAGTGAAGTACGAAACATCTTCTATGAAGAGCGAACTGCAAACTGCCCTTTTATACAAGGTGAGATGACAAAATAAAGATGATTGCAATAAGACTGTTGAAATGTCTTATCTTTGCTATATGTGGGTTTTGGCAGTTTATTTGTCTTCCTTCTTGTTTCTTTGTTTTACTACAGGAAGTTCTATAATCAAGACAAATTTAGACAGTGTATACACACACACACACACACACACACACACCTTTATTTATGGAATACAAACATATGTTCAATGCACAGGATTATGTTCGTTGTGAGACCTCTGACGCTCCAGATGACCTTGTGGTTTGAAAGGCCATTGTAACCTGAGAAAACCAATGGCATATTGATCTGAGTTTATATTTGATGTACAGTCGGCAGAACCCCGATACGACCAAGACATTGCATACTCCTGGGAGTACTCCTTCATACATCATAGCGCATACAGTATATGTTCAGTAGTTATTTGTATTCCTATCAAGACCGATATACAACAATGAATACAGTAATATTACTGTATCCACTTACATCTAAATAACCTATGTTTGTGCAGTTGGGCCACGACCATTAGACCTGATGACGTGTTTCTGTACCTGAGCTTAGCTTGCTAATGTCGCCATGACATCACTTACAAGCGTGATCAGGGATTTCTGTTGGAGAAACCGTTTTTGCCTATCTTTGGCCTATATGTTTGAAAATACATTCATGTAGGTTTTAAATTATAGCCCCAGACATCCAATATCCCTGGATATGATGGCTAATGTCTCTTATTTCATGGTTTATAATCTCATCTGATTTGTATTTATTATGGATCCCCATTAGTTCCTTCCAAGGCAGCAGCTACTCTTCCTGGGTCCAGCAACATTAATGCTGTTATATATGATTAAGCAATAAGGCCCAAGGAGGTGTGGTATATGGCCAATATACCACAGCTAAGGGCTGTTATTATGCACGACGCAACGCGGAGCCCTTAGCTGGCCATATACCACAAACCACCCGAGGTGCCTTATTGATATTATAAACTGGTTACCAATGTAATTAGAGCAGTAAAAATACATATTTTGTTGTACCTATGGTATATGGTCTGATATACCACGGGTGTCATTACAAATATTACATGACATTACATTTTATAACACCCAATACATTTAGTGTGTTCCCTCAGGCCCCTGATGTCTATCACAGATAATACATGATCTTTAGGATTGGTTCTGGGTTTGACCATAATACATGATCTTTAGGACTGGTTCTGGGTTTGACCATAATTCATGATCTTCAGGACTGGTTCTGGGTTTGACCATAATACATGATCTTCAGGTCTGGTTCTGGGTTTGACTATAATACATGATCTTTAGGACTGGTTCTGGGTTTGACTATAATACATGATCTTCAGGTCTGGTTCTGGGTTTGACTATAATTCATGATCTTCAGGACTGGTTCTGGGTTTGACTATAATACATGATCTTCAGGTCTGGTTCTGGGTTTGACTATAATACATGATCTTCAGGTCTGGTTCTGGGTTTGACTATAATACATGATCTGCAGGTCTGGTTCTGGGTTTGACCATAATTCATGATCTTTAGGACTGGTTCTGGGTTTGACTATAATACATGATCTTCAGGTCTGGTTCTGGGTTTGACCATAATACATGATCTTCAGGTCTGGTTCTGGGTTTGACTATAATACATGATCTTCAGGTCTGGTTCTGGGTTTGACTATAATACATGATCTGCAGGTCTGGTTCTGGGTTTGACCATAATTCATGATCTTTAGGACTGGTTCTGGGTTTGACTATAATACATGATCTTCAGGTCTGGTTCTGGGTTTGACTATAATACATGATCTTCAGGTCTGGTTCTGGGTTTGACTATAATACATGATCTTCAGGTCTGGTTCTGGGTTTGACTATAATACATGATCTGCAGGTCTGGTTCTGGGTTTGACTATAATACATGATCTGCAGGTCTGGTTCTGGGTTTGACTATAATACATGATCTTCAGGTCTGGTTCTGGGTTTGACTATAATACATGATCTTCAGGACTGGTTCTGGGTTTGACTATAATACATGATCTTCAGGTCTGGTTCTGGGTTTGACTATAATACATGATCTTCAGGTCTGGTTCTGGGTTTGACCATAATACATGATCTTTAGGACTGGTTCTGGGTTTGACTATAATACATGATCTTCAGGTCTGGTTCTGGGTTTGACCATAATACATGATCTTCAGGTCTGGTTCTGGGTTTGACTATAATACATGATCTTCAGGTCTGGTTCTGGGTTTGACTATAATACATGATCTTCGGGTCTGGTTCTGGGTTTGACTATAATACATGATCTTCAGGACTGGTTCTGGGTTTGACTATAATACATGATCTTCAGGTCTGGTTCTGGGTTTGACTATAATACATGATCTTCAGGTCTGGTTCTGGGTTTGACCATAATACATGATCTTCAGGACTGGTTCTGGGTTTGACCATAATACATGATCTTCAGGTCTGGTTCTGGGTTTGACTATAATACATGATCTTCAGGTCTGGTTCTGGGTTTGACTATAATACATGATCTTCAGGTCTGGTTCTGGGTTTGACTATAATACATGATCTTCAGGTCTGGTTCTGGGTTTGACTATAATACATGATCTTCAGGACTGGTTCTGGGTTTGACTATAATACATGATCTTCAGGTCTGGTTCTGGGTTTGACTATAATACATGATCTTCAGGTCTGGTTCTGGGTTTGACCATAATACATGATCTTTAGAACTGGTTCTGGGTTTGACCATAATTCCCTGTCCTGGGTTTGTGGCCCGGTGGCAAAGAGATCGTTTTATCTGTGGTAATACTAAGCCCAGAGTCTTCTCTGAATTTAAAGAGTACAGCTGCCACAGTTGGCTATTCCTTTTCTTCCATGTGTATCAGACAACACCGTCTGAAGTACCACACACTGGTCATCTTAGTTTGATCATTAATCTTGTATTGTAAATTCTTCAGGCATAAGGCAAGTAGAGTTTGGGTGAGGGGACAGTCATACTTTAACCCTATCTTGTCACAACAAAGACTTGTGGGAACTAAAGTATGATCGGCAATTGGAAGCAACTCTGACCAGTTGGTAAAGTCAGGAGAAAGCACTTCCATTAAAAATGTGAATCCAATAGGGTCAGGTGATTTAGGAGATGGTTTAGAACACTTTATGGACAAAAGGGCTTCTTCCAAGAAGTTTCTCTTAATCTTTGTTGGGATGTCCAATGTAACAAGATAAGGCAAACTCTGTGACGGTTCACCTCGGTTCTTCTCTTTGATTGACAACTGAAGGTACATTTGTAGACGACTTTCTAGTATTTTAGCAAATATCGTCCCTTCATTGGCTGTCATTTCTGAAGCTTTGTGTTCTTTATTATATGTCTGCTTTAAGCGTTCGGTTGTTCTCCGGTCAGGTTTTGTACCAAGTGTTGGTTGTCCAGAGCCAGTCAGATATTCTATTGCCATTACTATCTCAGACCCAGATATTTTTCCTGTTCTGTCATTGTATTGATCCTCCGGTAACATTGTCAGAACCTCTGTATTTCTACATTCTAGTGTGGAGGGAGTGGAACTGTCTGCATTGGCAGGAAGGTAGAGCTCCAGAATAACTGGTTTGTGATCGGAAACACGTTTTCTTCCTTCCACCTCACAGATATCATGGATTCTACAGCTGTGTGTGAGTAATAATATGTGTCCATTTGAATTCTGGCACAAAGAACATGTCTAACCTAGATTCAGTGATCTGAGGTTCTCCAGACTCTGAGGTTTTAGTCTTTTTAGAGTAAGTGAAGTCTTTTAAATTAGGGTTCTGTATTCTCCATATGTCCACTAGCTTCAGAGAGGAGGTGAATTCTTGAAGATAACCTCTAAATGCTTTGTGCTGATGATTATCTGACGTGCCACTCCTGTCAATTGTAGGGTCTAACACTGTGTTGAAATCCCCTCCCACCACCAAGGTTCCGGTTGCGGTGTTTTTAAGATACTGACCCAGTCTCTTCAGGATTGTGCGGTCATCTTTGTGATTATAGACATTCACAAGAGTGAAGGGTTGACCATACAGTCGACAGAACAGTACAATGTAGCCCCCAGCGTAGTCTTCATCATGGCAGATATACTCAAAGTCTGTTATGGTATCTTTAATCAGTATGGCTACTCCTTTGCTTTTTGAATTAAATACAGTGAAGAATGATTTCCAACCAGCCACTTTCCTTAAGAGTTTCACATCCTCAGGTCCAACGTGTGTCTCCTGTAGAAACGCTACAGAAGAGTTTATATCCTCCAGCTGGTCTAGTACAGCATTCAGTTTCGGGTCATTATCTGAGGCTTGTCTGTGGGGTTTGATACCACAGGTGTTCCAGGTGATGAAGAGTAGATCCTGATAAGGGTAGACTCAGATCGTCCTCTGTCTCTGCTGATAATTCCAATGAATTCATTGAAATGGTTGAGTGTTTTATGAGTGATGGTTGAGGTTGGACTTGCTCTTTGTCAGATCACTGACGTAGGTTGTTCAACACCCTCTGCACAACATGACGAAAGGAACACGTTGAAGGACGAAATCATGGGGAGGAGAATGTGGTGATGTCATGTTGACATGCTGTTGAGTCGATCGAGCCGTATATTTATCCAGTAGATTGTATGAAAACCTTCCTCCAACGCTCTTGTTTAAACAAGCAAATGGAGTAGATAAAGACAGAGCAACACAGTTAATTGACACTCAGCAGCTAAATCAGAATGTATAATTCAAGTTACCATTTAATACAGTATATAAATGTACAGTAAGCTAGCATTCTCTGGACAAAGAGGCCAGTATTTTTTTATTTAATATTGAAAATCTTAAGTAAATATTTGTATATCTATATATTCACGGAAACATGTTAAATGAAATCCACAAATAACAAATCTCTCTCTCTCTCAATAAGACCATACTGTTTTTAACATAACCTTTCTCCATTTCTACAGAATAGTAACAAAATAACACTTGTGATTTGTCTTTAGTCTCCTAATGCATAGAACAATCTTCTTTTTTAAACCCAGCCTAACTGTTTGGTCAAAAACTCTATAACACATTATCAATATGAGCTTAAAGTATGTGTGCCTACCCCTACATAGCCTATTTCTCTAACCCAGTGAAGGACTTGTTGATCCAGGTGTCCTCCCTCCCGTGCTGTATGACCCGTGATACCCAGTGAAGGACTCACCTGAGTTGTTGATCCAGGTGTCCTCCCTGCCATGCTGTATGGCCCGTGATACTCAGTGAAGGACTCACCTGAGTTGTTGATCCAGGTGTCCTCCCTGCCGTGCTGTATGACCCGTGATACTCAGTGAAGGACTCACCTGAGTTGTTGATCCAGGTGTCCTCCCTGCCGTGCTGTATGACCCGTGATACTCAGTGAAGGACTCACCTGAGTTGTTGATCCAGGTGTCCTCCCTGCCGTGCTGTATGACCCGTGATACTCAGTGAAGGACTCACCTGAGTTGTTGATCCAGGTGTCCTCCCTGCCGTGCTGTATGACCCGTGATACTCAGTGAAGGACTCACCTGAGTTGTTGATCCAGGTGTCCTCCCTCCCGTGCTGTATGACCCGTGATACCCAGTGAAGGACTCACCTGAGTTGTTGATCCAGGTGTCCTC
This sequence comes from Oncorhynchus clarkii lewisi, assembly GCF_045791955.1. Lineage (NCBI taxonomy): Eukaryota > Metazoa > Chordata > Actinopteri > Salmoniformes > Salmonidae > Oncorhynchus > Oncorhynchus clarkii. The sequence continues at coordinate 9,814,886 of NC_092148.1, read as the reverse complement.
CCTGCCATGCTGTATGGCCCGTGATACTCAGTGAAGGACTCACCTGAGTTGTTGATCCAGGTGTCCTCCCTGCCGTGCTGTATGGCCCGTGATACTCAGTGAAGGACTCACCTGAGTTGCTGATCCAGGTGTCCTCCCTGCCGTGCTGTATGGCCCGTGATACTCAGGGAAGGACTCACCTGAGTTGTTGATCCAGGTGTCCTCCCTGCCGTGCTGTATGACCCGTGATACCCAGTGAAGGACTCACCTGAGTTGTTGATCCAGGTGTCCTCCCTGCCGTGCTGTATGGCCCGTGATACTCAGTGAAGGACTCACCTGAGTTGTTGATCCAGGTGTCCTCCCTCCCGTGCTGTATGACCCGTGATACCCAGTGAAGGACTCACCTGAGTTGTTGATCCAGGTGTCCTCCCTGCCGTGCTGTATGGCCCGTGATACTCAGTGAAGGACTCACCTGAGTTGTTGATCCAGGTGTCCTCCCTGCCGTGCTGTATGGCCCGTGATACTCAGTGAAGGACTCTGGTAGAGCATGGGTAGTGGAGGTGTTTCTGGTAGAGCATGGGTAGTGGAGGTGTTTCTGGTAGAGCATGGGTAGTGGAGGTGTTTCTGGTAGAGCATGGGTAGTGGAGGTGTTTCTGGTAGAGCATGGGTAGTGGAGGTGTTTCTGGTAGAGCATGGGTAGTGGAGGTGTTTCTTCTCCTCTGTGCTGTATGACCGCTAATACTCAGGTGAGTCTATAGTTACGTAAAGGTTTTGTGCAGTCATACAATTATCCACAACAACCCATGTGTCATCATCACCTATCATTGGATGCCGGTGAAAAGACTCACGGAATGCCACCCGTAAAACAGAGCTATAAAGTACATTTGAGTTTCCATTTCCAATCCAGGTTTTGAATCACTACCTTTAGCAAATGATATCAGATGATATCAAATCAACAGTTATTTGTCACATGCGCCAAATACAACAATGAAATGCTTACTTACAAGCCCTTAACCAACAATGCAGTTTTACAAAAAAACACGTGTTAAGAAAGTATTTGCTAAATAAAGTGAAGTAAAAAATGTACAGTAAATAAAAGAAGAAAAGCTAAATATATTTTGTTGATGAAGGAATTACTGCCAATGTCATCAAACAACGACTATTTATTAAAGTCCCTTTCTTGTATTTTATAGAACATCTCACATGTATGTTTCTTAAACCTTTAGAAGAAATGCAATCTGCAGGGTTACATTTGTCTCTCTGTGACTTTCCATTGTACGGTGTAGGGGAGTTATATTCTCCTACATGAATTTCACATTTCCACAAACTTCAAAATATTACCTTTGAAATGGTATCAAGAAGTTGCATATCGTTGCTTCAGGTCCTGAGCTACAGGCAGTTAGATTTGGGTATGTCATTTTAGGAGGAAATTGAAAAAAAAGAGTCCGGTCCGTAAGCGGTTTTAACAAACATCCACACCCACCTCTGTGTCATACCATGCCGAAGATTAGTATTATGGAATTCCACCCAACCATAAAACAGTTACATAAGAGTTTATATTTTTCATCCAGGTTTTAAATCACTACCTATTTAGTTTTGGTCATGCAAATGATATGTTATTGTTGAAGTAGGAATTGTTGGTGTGTCATCCCTGTGGTGCTGTATGACCAGTGATACTCAGGTGAGTATCCAAGGTTGCATGAAGCCATAATATCATCCACACCCACCTCGGCATCATCATGTTAACTGTTAACCCTGTGAGACCTAATGTTGCAAAAATACAACGTTTCCTAAATTACATCCTGTACTGGTTTGAAACTAAAAGATTATGTCAAACACATTTACTTAGACCCAGATATATCTCTTAGTAGTATTTGTTGTGCCACTATGATTATTGTGACATCAGTAGCCTCTGAAACATTAGAAACTGTCCTCTCGTCTGACACCTCACTGGTCCCCTACACAAGCACAGTGGGGCAAAAAAATATTTAGTCAGCCACCAATTGTGCAAGTTCTCCCACTTAAAAAGATGAGAGAGGCCTGTAATTTTCATCATAGGTTCACTTCAACTATAACAGACAAAATTAGGGGGGGAAATCACATTGTAGGATTTTTAATGAATTTATTTGCAAATTATGGTGGAAAATAAGTATTTGGTCAATAACAAAAGTTTATCTCAATACTTTGTTATATACCCTTTGTTGGCAATGACAGAGGTCAAATGTTTTCTGTAAGCCTTCACAAGGTTTTCACACACTGTTGCTGGTATTTTGGCCCATTCCTCTATGCAGATATCCTCTAGAGCAGTGATGTTTTGGGGCTGTTGCTGGGCAACACGGACTTTCAACTCCCTCCAAAGATTTTCTATGGGGTTGAGATCTGGAGACTGGCTAGGCCACTCCAGGACCTTGAAATGCTTCTTACGAAGCCACTCCTTCATTGCCCGGGCGGTGTGTTTGGGATCATTGTCATGCTGAAAGACCCAGCCACGTTTCATCTTCAATGCCCTTGCTGATGGAAGGAGGTTTTCACTCAAAATCTCACGATACATGGTCCCATTCATTCTTTCCTTTACACAGATCAGTCGTCCTGGTCCCTTTGCAGAAAAACAGCCCCAAAGCATGATGTTTCCACCCCCCTGCTTCACAGTAGGTATGGTGTTCTTTGGATGCAACTCAGCATTCTTTGTCCTCCAAATACGACAAGTTGAGTTTTTACCAAAAAGTTATATTTGGGTTTCCTCTGACCATATGACATTCTCCCAATCTTCTTCTGGATCATCCAAATGCTCACTAGCAAACTTCAGACAGGCCTGGACATGTACTGTCTTAAGCAGGGGGACACGTCTGGCACTGCAGGATTTGAGTCCCTGGCGGCGTAGTGTGTTACTGATGGTAGGCTTTGTTACTTTGGTCCCAGCTCTCTGCAGGTCATTCACTAGGTGTCCTTGTGTGGTTCTGGGATTTTTGCTCACTGTTCTTGTGATCATTTTGACCCCACGGGGTGAGATCTTGCGTGAATCTCCCTCGATCTGGGGCTCATCAGTGGTCTTGTATGTCTTCCATTTCCTAATAATTGCTCCCACAGTTGATTTCTTCAAACCAAGCTGCTTACCTATTGCAGATTCAGTCTTCCCAGCCTGGTGCAGGTCTGCAATTTTGTTTCTGGGGTCCTTTGACAGCTCTTTGGTCTTGGCCATAGTGGAGTTTGGAGTGTGACTGTTTGAGGTTGTGGACAGGTGTCTTTTATACTGATAACAAGTTCAAACAGGTGCCATTAATATAGGTAACGAGTTGGAGGACAGGGGAGCCTCTTAAAGAAGAAGTTACAGGTCTGTGAGAGCCAGAAATCTTGCTTGTTTGTAGGTGACCAAATACTTATTTTCCACCATAATTTGCAAATAAATTCATTAAAAATCCTACAATATGATTTTCTGGATTTATTTTTCTCATTTTGTCTGTCATAGTTGAAGTGTACCTATGATGAAAATTACAGGCCTCTCATCTTTTTAAGTGGGAGAACTTGCACAATTGGTGGCTGACTAAATACTTTTTTTGCCCCACTGTATATGTTGTAGGCTATCCATGCAAGTACATGACTTGAATAATTTTTCCTGTCTTCTCTAAGATGTAATAATTATGGTGAAAAAGAGAGGTAGTTTTGTAAGTGTTGTAAAAACGCATCATTGGGCTTAAGGTGTTGCCAAACTGAGCCGGGCCCACATTCATATGTTGATAGATAAGTTAGAGCATTGTTTCACAACTCTCTCCTTGGGGCCCAGACAGACGTTTCACATTTTGGTTTTAAACTGAAACTGGGACACCTGATTCAATGAGTCAACTAATCATCAAGCCTTTAACTAACAGAATCATGTGTGCCAGTTTAGGACTAACTAGAGTAAAAAATGAAAAGGTCCCCATCAAAATCTGTCAGTTTAAGCTGGAGATATCTGTTTTTTACATTGGATGCATCTCAATCCACCTCATCCTCCGATGTCACACTTCCACATCTGCAGTGAAAGATGACTAGAGCAGCGTTTATCAGACCATGAGGCATCCCGAAAATCGTTCTTCTCACAAAAGTATCTGTAGCATCTGAAGATATTGGCAAGATGAGACGATGATGTTCTCCTTTTGCTCTATGACCACAAGTGTCAGGAGACAGTACAGCAGATCACAAACTGTTTGGGCTACACACTAATATAACCTCTCTGTGCAAAGGTTAGACTCTCACCAACATGTACATGTACAGGCCTCACAAGACTTGTTTTAGCGCACTCTAAAGGTACCCCGGTACCAGTTGAAAAAATGATTGGAAGTATACACATGGCCAAAAGTATATGGACACCTACTCGTCGAACATCGCATTCCAAAATCATGGGCATTAATATGGAGTTGGTCCCCCCTGCTGTAACAGCCTCCACTGTTCTTGAAACACTTTCAACTAGATGTTGGAACATTGCTGCGGGGACTTGCTTCCATTCAGCCACAAGAGCATTAGTGAGGTCGGGCTCTGATGTTGGGCAATTAGGACTGGCTTGCAGTCGGTGTTCCAATTCATCCCAAAGGTGTTCGAAGGAGTTGAGGTCAGGCCAGTCAAGTTCTTCCACACCGATCTCAACAAACCATTTCTGTATGGATCTTGCTTTGTCATGGGGCCGTTGTTATGCTGAACCAGGATCTGGCCTTCACCAAACTGTTGCCACAATGTTGGATGCTTAGAATTGTCTAGAATGTTATTGTATGCTCTAGCATTAAGATTTCCCTCCACTGGAACTAAGGGGCCTAGCCCAAACCATGAAAAACAGCCCCAGACCATTATTCCTCCTCCACCAAACTTTACAGTTGTCACTATGCATTGGGGCAGGTAGTGTTCTCCTGGCGTCTGCCAAACCCAAATGAAGCATGATTCATCACTCCAGAGAATGTGTTTCCACTGCTCCAGTTTCCAAAGGCGGCGAGCTTTACACCACTCCAGCCAACGCGTGGCATTGCACATGGTAATAACAGCACTTATAGTTTACCGGGGGCAACTCTAGCAAGGCAGAAATGTTATGAACTGATTTGTTGAAAAGGTGGCATCCTAAGATGGTGCCACGTTGAAAGTCACTGAGCTCTTCAGTAAGGGCCATTTCTGCCAATGTTTGTCTATGGAGATTGCATTGCAGTGTGCTTGATTTTAACCAGTGTAAGGGAATACTTATTTGATCAGAGGTTAGTTTGTTTAATAAGGATTGCGACCCGGAGTTTAAACTTACAGAAATTTGCAAGCAAGACACAGTTCAAAAGATGATGTTTTCCCTTTTTATCCCCTACTGAGGATCACCCCGCCCAGGGTGATGTCCCTTAACTTTAACACCATATAAGCTCATAATTAATAGTTGCTAATACAATGATGTTTCTGCTAGGCGGAGTTCAGCTTATTGTTATTTGCAGTTAGTTTCCCAATCCTTCTTCCTCCTATTGCTATCATGTGCTAGCAGAAGTAAGACCGAAACATAACATCAACATGAACTGAAAGTATAGTTTCAACAAGCAGGCATATGGCTTTTGTACAATCGATCTCTTCATGCACTTACAAAATCTCTACCACTGATTCTTAATCTCAAGCTAAAGCAAAAGATTAATCATTGTACTTTTGTAATTACAGGTAGAATTGTAATGTACAGATATCATAACATTTCTTACACCAGGTGTGCAGTTATTTAGTCTTTCTGCTGAACACTTAACCAGGTGAGGCCCTCTATCAATGAGGAGAGGCTTAAAGTTGGTGTTTGTTTGAATGGAGGATTTTGTTTTAGCGCAGTAAACACTCTGCTTTAGGTGTTTCAGTTAAAGTGTGATATTTATTAGAGGTCCAGACATGTTGGCATCCATTTTGATTATTTGAAACATTCTGAAAATCTCCTAATTTTTATATGGCTGAACTATTTTTCAAATGTTTACAGGTGTAGATGAACTCAGTGTGGCTATGCTTGTAGCTCTATCAACAATAACTCAAGCTCTTTAGTACAGGTTACCCTGTATTTTCTTAAGTTATAAAATATATATATTTTTATAGTCTGTTCATTAAACATATTATACCCTGATGAAGACAGCTTGGCTGTCGAAACGTTGGTAATTACATTTTTGCATCTGAGCTCCTAGAGTGTGCGGCTCTCTTTTATTTTATTTTATTTTCAAGTTCATTAAACCTATAACATAAATTAATTCAATTTTATTATCAATGCAATTGAAATGCATGACTTTTATTTTGATTGTGTAATATCTGTTTATTATCTATTGGTTAGATGCATGACATTTATGTATTTATTACATCCATGCAATTTCATTTTCCAGTCACAAAAGTTATATCAGGGAACACTAAAGTGCACTTACTGTAGAAGTGTGTTAAAAATATCATAAACAAATATGTTTTTTTGTTTTAAAGTGCATGGGATAATTAACTGAAATTATTTTGAATAATTACTTTGTTACTTTACACTCACATTTGGTTGTCAATGTTCCTTAATGACAGTTAAATATTTTTTTCTGGTCTACGCAGGTTATTCAGGAATGTAATGATTATTCCAGGGGTTTGAACACTGTCTGGAACGTTGTTGTATAAATCTGGTCCCAGATGTCATATTTATTACCATCAGTTCATAGGAACAAATATTATTTGTTTTGTTTTTTCGTTTTCACCTTTTAGTGAAGTAGGTATCATCTATGAAGAAAAGCAAATTATATGTTATTGTTGAAGTAGGAATTACTGCCAATGTCATCAAACCATTATTATTTATTAAAGTCCCATTCTTGTATTTTATAAAACATCTCACATGTATGTTTCTTAAACCTTTAGAAGAAAGGCAATTTGGATGATTACATTTGTCTCTCTGGGACTTTCCATTGTAAGTTGGTGTAATGGTGTAATGTATAATGGTGTAATGGTGTAATGGTGTAATTGCTGTATCCTTTATTTTGAGGTGGTCGGGGGGTGTGAATTAAAAAGTATATATTTTTGTCCTCCTTTCAGAGTTAAGGAATTGTGTGTGAACAGTCAAGGACAAATTACATTATTTTCATATAAATTCAGTAATGGAAGTTCAGAATTTACTAGAAAACTGGATTTGATTCTTGATTCAGATATGATTCAATTAACTTTCTTGAGGTCATTTCTATAAATTCACTAAGTTGTCATGTGTTTGTTAAGTCTTTACATGGACAATGGAGGATTAGTTTGTCTATAGTGTTAAATGTTATTTTGTGTTTATCTTTACTAATCACTGAGACAATGTTGGTGTGTCGTCTCTGTCGTGTTGCATGACCGGTGATATTCAGGTGAGTCTCTTTAAATATTAAAGGTTGCATGCATCTATAAAAACAGCCACACCCACATCTGCGTCATCAGATCTTTGGTATTGTTAACTTTTAAAGCCACATTACAGTAATTGATATGTTAATGTTTCTGAAACCTATTAGGAACATTTATAAATATTTTTTTTCATCTAGATGTGTGAAGGTTAGCGTCTTTTTTGTAGGGAAGCTAACAATCCATCACATTGCTGGGAGTGTGTAAACTAAAAACAAATTATTACCATAGTATTTTTGTATGTTCTCTATAGTTATGTACTTTTTATAAATTGACCAATTCGGCACATTTGGGCAAACTCCAAGCAGACTTGATACAAAATATTGTGTTGTGAATTAATTCTTCACTGCATCAGTCTGAAGCTTTGCACACACATTGATGCCATCTTGTGGACAACATCGAAATTACACCTAGAATCCTATCTCAATGTTTGGCCTTTCACTTGCATTTCAAAGATGATAGAACAAAACAAAAAATAGAAAACGCATGTTTTTTTTGTTTGTATTATCTTTTACCAGATCTAATGTGATATATTCTCCTACATTAATTTCGTGTTTCCTTTCAAATGGTATCAAGAATATGCATATTCTTCCTTCAGCTACAGGCAGTTAGATTTGGGTATGTCATTTTAGGCGGAAATTGAAAAAAGGGTACGATCCTTACACGGAACCCAAACCGGCTGCGTGCGTGCGCCATCGTGCATAAATGTATTTGTTTGGAGGTTTTTCTTTTAGCGCAGTAAACACTCTGCTTTATGTGTTTCAGTTAACTGTTGATACATGTGTTGGCATCGATTTTGATTATTTGATATATTCCGAAAAATCTCCTAATTTTATTTTTTTAAACAAATCTCCTAATCTCCTTTTCTTTTCTTTTACAAATGTTTCCAGGTGTAGATGAACTCAGTGTGGTTATGCTTGTAGCTCTATCAACAATAACTCAAGCTCTTTAGTACAGGTTACTCTGTATTTTCTTAAGTTATAAAATATTTATTTTGTTATCTGTTCATTAAACATATATCAATTAATTCAATTGTATGATCAATGCAATATAAATTCATTACCTTAATTTTGATTGTGTAATATGCTTATTATATGTTGGTTAGATGCATGACATTTAAGAATGTATTACTTCAATGCAATTTCATTTTCCAGTCACAAAAGGAATATTAGGGAACAGTAAAGTGCACTTAACTCAGTGTGGTGATATATGTAGGTCTATAAACAATAACTGCTCTTAAGTAAAGGTTACCAGTACAGGTTTCAATGTTATAAAACATCAGTTTTTTTAATCATCAGTTTTTTAAACGAATAGCATGAATTCAATGTTATTATCAATGCCATTTAAAATGTATTTACATTGCATTTGGATTGTGTAATTTCTTTTTCATATCTGTTGGTTAGATATAAGAATTTCATGAATTAATTACTTCAAATCAAATGTATTTATATAGCCCTTCGTACATCAGCTGATATCTCAAAGTGCTGTACAGAAACCCAGCCTAAAACCCCAAACAGCAAGCAATGCAGGTGTTGAAGCACGATGGCTAGGAAAAACTCCCTAGAAAGGCCGAAACCTAGGAAGAAACCAGGCTATGAGGGGTGGCCAGTCCTCTTCTGGCTGTGCTGGGTGGAGATTATAACAGAACATGGCCAAGATGTTCAAATGTTCATAAATGACCAGCATGGTCAAATAATAATAAATGTCAGTTGGCTTTTCATAGCCGATCATTAAAAGTATCTCTACCACTCCTGCTGTCTCTATAGAGTTGAAAACAGCAGGTCTGGGACAGTTAGCACATCCGGTGAACAGGTCAGGGTTCCATGGCCGTAGGCAGAACAGTTGAAACTGGTGCAGCAGCACGGCCAGGTGGACTGGGGACAGCAAGGAGTCATCATGCCAGGTAGTCCTGAGGCATGGTCCTAGGGCTCAGGTCCTCCAAGAGATTGAAAAAAAGAGAGAGAATTAGAGAGAGCATACTTAAATTCACACAGGACACCGGATAAGACAGGAGAGGTACTCCAGATATAACAAACTGACCCTGGCCCCCCCGACACATAATCTACTGCAGCATAAATACTGGAGGCTGAGACAGGAGGGGTCAGGAGACACTGTGGCCCCATCCGAAGACACCCCCGGACAGGGCCAAACAGGAAGGATATAACCCCACCCACTTTGCCAAAGCACAGCCCCCACACCACTAGAGGGATATCTTCAACCACCAACTTACCATCCTGAGACAAGGCCGAGTATAGCCCACAAAGATCTCCGCCACGTCACAACCCAAGGGGGAGGCACCAACCCAGACAGGAAGATCACATCAGTGACTCAACCCACTCAAGTGATGCACGCCTCCTAGGGACGTCATGAAAGAGCACCAGTAAGCCAGTGACTCAGCCCCTGTAATAGGGTCAGAGGCAGAGAATCCCAGTGGAAAGAGGGGAACCGGCCAGGCAGAGACAGCAAGGGCAGTTTGTTGCTCCAGAGCCTTTTCGTTCACCTTCACACTCCTGGGCCAGACTACACTCAATCATATGACCCACTGAAGAGATGAGTCTTCAGTAAAGACTTAAAGGTTGAGACCGAGTCTGCGTCTCTCACATGGGTAGGCAGACCGTTCCATAAAAATGGACCTCTATAGGAGAAAGCCCTGCCTCCAGCTGTTTGCTTAGAAATTCTAGGGACAATTAGGAGGCCTGCGTCTTGTGACCGTAGCGTACATGTAGGTATGTACGGCAGGACCAAATCAGAGAGATAGGTAGGAGCAAGCCCATGTAATGCTTTGTAGGTTAGCAGTAAAACCTTGAAATCAGCCCTTGCCTTGACAGGAAGCCAGTGTAGGGAGGCTAGTACTAAAACACTTGAGTGTCTCTCTTGATCCTAGGTCCTGGCAGAGTTGTGCAGACTCAGGACAACTGAGCTTTGAAGAAATACGCAGATTTAAAGAGGAGACCGTAATTTGCTTTCTACTAATCATGATCTTTTCCTAATTACTTCAATGCAATTTCTTATTTTTTAATCACAAAAGTTAACAGGGAACACTAAAGTGCACTCACAGGGTTGAAGTGTGTATTACAAAATCTATCACATAGCTAACAGTTATAAATGTTTTGTTTTTGTTTTCAACTGAAATTATTATTAATTGAATCCCCCCTAAAACAGTACAGATTTAATTAAATAATAATTCAGATTATTTACCTAACTTAATCAAACATAATTCATTGACATTTTCCGGCCATAATAAAAAAGGCTTTTCTGTACTGCAGTTTCTCCCACATTCTAATGTTGTCTTTTTGTCACAGCATTTACAATATGTTGACTCATAGTTATGCCTGTAAGAACTAACTCATGAAGAGGAGTCTGTAGTATTACTGTACTCACACATATGGATAACAATATCCTTTAAATGACGTTTCAATCATTTTGTCTGGTCTAAGCAGGTTATTTAGGAATGTAATGATTATTCCAGGGGTTTGAACACTGATGTCTGGAACCATGTTGTATAAATCAAGACGTTGTCAGAAGGTGAGTGTAGCTGGTGCATGAAGTCAGGTGCAGGAGAGCAGAATGAGTGAGCAACGTACTTTACTCAACAAGGCACAAGGTAACAATACACTTGACCAAAACAAGACGGTAAAGATAACGCACGGGTGAACACAGCACCCGTCAAAAAACCAGCCATCAAAATAAACCTAACTGAACATGTAATAATCCCACACAACACCATGGGGGAAGCAGAGAGTTTAAATACAGGAACAAATAATTGTGAAATGGAAAACAGGTGTGTGAAAACAAAGACAAAACCAAAGGGAAAAGAAAAGTGGATCGGGGACGGCTAGTAGACCGCCGACCGCCGAGCGCCGCCCGAACAAGGAGAGGCACCGACTTCGGCGGAAGTCGTGACAGACGTTCTCAATTACATGCCCAATCAAAAACTTCTAAGCAATATCTAGCTCCATACTGTTCAATTAGTTGTAACGACCTGAAGGACATTGCAGTAGCAATTTCAGAATATATTTGCTATTGTTAACGTTCTCAGAGCAAAACATGAAGCTCACAAATCCAATCTCTGTGAATTTGTTCAACAGTTTCAGAAAAACGGTTATGAATCTATAACCACGGTGTGTTATCAGTGAATCCCTGATGTTTGGTTTGAAACACTTTTCAGAAACTCTCTCATGTACTCCAATACAAGCAGAGGTCAAGGTTTCATTAACTGAACTCAGAACTGTGGTAAACCTGAGATTATGATCGGGTATTTATGTTGAGCCTGTCTGGTTTATTTCACTAGAACCTCATTGACATGTTAGTAATTTAGCAGACACTCTGATCCATAGCGACTTACAGGAGCAATTAGGTATAAGTGCCTTGCTCAAGGGCACATCAACATACCTTTTACCTAGTCAGCTCAGGGATTCAAACCAGCAACATTTTGGTTACTGGCCCAATGCTCTCCAAGGCTACCTTCCATCCCAGTCTGATATTTGAAAGGTAAATAGTAGCGTGTCGACTCCAACCTGCTGCTAAATTTGCCTGATGCAATTTCCAGTTGAAGTCGGAAGCTTAAATACAGTCATTAAAGTCATCCAAACTCGTTTTTCAACCAATCCACACATTTCTAGTTAACAAACTATAGTTTTGGCAAGTCGGTTATAGTTGATCCCAAATTAGAGACAGCGATTACCAGCTGCCTCTAATTGGGAATCATACAAAACACCAACATAGAAAAATAAACTAGAACAAAACATAGAAATAATAAACTAGAGTACCCCCTAGTCACGCCCTGACCTACTACACCATAGAGAAACAATGGCTCTCTATGGTCAGGATGTGACAGTAACTGTATTCCTAACACCAATCCAATCCTTTCAAATCTGTGGATTGGAGTCAACTTTAGAATCGGGCGATAGACTGTTGTTCAAACAGTCCAGTGTAGGTTCCTGGACTATAGACTTGCTTAATGTTGGTAATTGTTCAGGTTACACAGAATGCACACAAACTGACCAATCCTTCAAAATGTTCTCAATTACATGCCCAATCAAATACTTCTCAGCTACAGTGGGGAGAACAAATATTTGATACACTGCCGATTTTGCAGGTTTTCCTACTTACAAAGCATGTAGAGGTGTGTAATTTTTATCATAGGTACACTTCAACTGTGAGAGACGGAATCTAAAACAAAAATCCAGAAAATCACATTATATCATTTTTAAGTAATTAATTTGCATTTTATTGCATGACATAAGTATTTGATACATCAAAAAAGCAGAACTTAAAATTTGGTACAGAAACCTTTGTTTGCTATTACAGAGATCATATGTTTCCTGTAGTTCTTGACCAGGTTTGCGCACACTGCAGCAGGGATTTTGGCCCACTCCTCCATATAGACCTTCTCCAGATCCTTCAGGTTTCGGGGCTGTCGCTGGGCAATACGGACTTTCAGCTCCCTCCAAAGATTTTCTATTGGGTTCAGGTCTGGAGACTGGCTAGGCCACTCCAGGACCTTGAGATGCTTCTTACGCAGCCACTCCTTAGTTGCCCTGGCTGTGTGTTTCGGGTCGTTGTCATGCTGGAAGACCCAGCCACGACCCATCTTCAATGCTCTTACTGAGGGAAAGAGGTTGTTGGCCAAGATCTCGCGATACATGGCCCCATCCATCCTCCCCTCAATACAGTGCAGTCGTCCTGTCCCCTTTGCAGAAAAGCATCCCCAAAGAATGATGTTTCCACCTCCATGCTTCACGGTTGGGATGGTGTTCTTGGGGTTGTACTCATCCTTCTTCTTCCTCCAAACACGGCGAGTGGAGTTTAGCCCAAAAAGCTCTATTTTTGTCTCATCAGACCACATGACCTTCTCCCATTCCTCCTCTGAATCATCCAGATGGTCATTAGCAAACTTCAGATGGGCCTGGACATGCACTGGCTTGAGCAGGGGGACCTTGCGTGCGCTGCGGGATTTTAATCCATGACGGCGTAGTGTGTTACTAATGGTTTTCTTTGAGACTGTGGTCCCAGCTCTCTTCAGGTCATTGACCAGGTTCTGCCGTGTAGTTCTGGGCTAATCCCTCACCTTCCTCATGATCATTGATGTCCCACGAGGTGAGATCTTGCATGGAGCCCCAGACCAAGGGTGATTGACCGTCATCTTGAACTTCTTCCATTTTCTAATAATTGCGCCAACAGTTGTTGCCTTCTCACCAAGCTGCTTACCTATTGTCGTGTAGCTCATCCCAGCCTTGTGCAGGTCTACAATTTTACCCCTGATGTCCATACACAGCTCTCTTGTCTTGGCCATTGTGGAGAGGTTGGAGTCAGTTTGATTGAGTGTGTGGACAGGTGTATTTTATACAGGTAACAAGTTCAAACAGGTGCAGTTAATACAGGTAATGAGTGGAGAACAGGAGGGATTCTTAAAGAAAAACGAACAGGTCTGTGAGAGCCGGAATTCTTACTGGTTGGTAGGTGATCAAATACTTGTGTCATGCAATAAAATGCAAATTAATTACTTAAAAATCATACAATGTGATTTTCTGGATTTTTGTTTTAGATTCCGTCTGTCACAGTTGAAGTGTACCTATGATAAAAAATTACAGACCTCTACATGCTTTGTAAGTAGGAAAGTAGGAAAACCTGCAAAATCGGCAGTGTATCAAATACTTTTTCTCCCCACTGTATATCTAGGTCTATACTGATCACTGAGTCATAACATCCTTACTTCAATAGTGAACATCTGAAGGACATTGCAAGTAGCAACTTCAGATTATACTGTATTTTGCTTTGTTATTGTTTTCATGACAAAACATCCAATTATGAAAGCCAATGACAGTGAATTTTGTCACCGTATTCAGAAAGCTGGTTAAGAATCTACAGTATAAGCCACGTTGTGTTTTCTTTATGTAAACCCCTTGATGTCTGGTTTGAAACCCTCTTATGTACCCCAATATACATTAAGCACTGTAAGCAGGGGTCAAGGTTTCATTAACTGTTCTCAGAACTGTGGCAAACCTGAGATTATGAGAGTGCCTTTAGGTTGAGGGCTGCCTGTCTAAATGTAGGAAATTAGGGTGTCATTGGGGATACAGCCTGTCTGGTTTATTTAATTTATTTATTTATTTAACCTTTATTTAACTAGGCAAGCAAGAACAAATTCTTATTTACAATGGCGGCCTACCAAAAGGCAAAAGGCCTCCTGCGGGACGGGGCCTGGGATTAAAATAAATAAAGACTATATAAATTGTACAAAACACACATCACAACAAGAGAGACAACACAACACTACATAAAGAGAGACCTAAGACAACAACATAGAAAGGCAGTAACACATGACAACACAGGATGGTAGCAACACAACATAACAACAACAGGGAAGCAACACAAAAACACTGTACAAACATTATTGGGCACAGTCAACAGCACAAAGGTCAAGAAGGTAGAGACAACAATACATCACACAAAGCAGCCATAACTGTCAGTATGAGTGTCCATGATTGAGTCTTTGAATGAAGAGATTGAGATAAAACTGTCCAGTTTGAGTGTTTGTTGTAGCTCGTTCCAGTCGCTAGCTGCAGCGAACTGAAAAGAAGAGTGACCCAGGGATGTGTGTGCTTTGGGGACCTTTAACAGACTATGACTGACAGAACAGGTGTTGTATGAGGAGGATGAGGGGTGCAGGAGATATCTCAGATAGGGGGGAGTGAGGCCTAAGAGGGTTTTATAAATAAGCATCAACCAGTGGGTCTTGTGACGGGTAAACAGAGATGACCAGTTTACAGAGGAGTATAGAGTGCAGTGATGTGTCCTATAAGGAGCATTGGTGGCAAATCTGATGGCCGAATGGTAAAGGACATCTAGCCGCTCGAGAGCACCCCTACCTGCCAATTTATAAATTATGTCTCTGTAATCTCCCTCACTAGCTTTAAACACCAGCTGTCAGATTATTCTTTATATTTATATCTCTACTTTGCACATTCTTCCACTGAAATGTTCCCATTCCAGTGTTTTACTTGCTATATTGTATTTACTTCACCACCATGGCCTTCTTTTTGCCTTTACCTCCCTTATCTCACCTCATTTGCTCACATCGTATATAGACTTATTTTTCTACTGTATTATTGACTGTATGTTTGTTTTACTCCATGTGTAACTCTGTGTTGTTCTATGAGTCGAACTGCTTTGCTTTATCTTGGCCAGGTCGCAATTGTAAATGAGAACTTGTTCTCAACTTGCCTACCTGGTTAAATAAAGGTGAAATAAATAATGGATAGGGTGGTCTGAATCAGGGTTATTTTGGCTGCTGGGGTGAAAGAGGAGCGATTACGATAGAGGAAACCAAGTAGATTTAACTTCAGCCTGCAGCTTTGATATGTGCTGAGAGAAGGACAGTGTACCGTCTAGCCATACTTGTATGAGGTGACTACCTCAAGCTCTAAACCCTCAGAGGTAGTAATCACACCTGTGGAAAGAGAGGCATTCTTCTTTCCAAACTACATGACCTTTGTTTTGGAGGTGTTCAGAACAAGGTTAAGGGCAGAGAAAGCTTGATGGACGACACTAAGAAAGCTTTGTTGAAGAGCATTTAACACAAAATCCGGGGAGGGGCCAGCTGAGTATAAGACTGTATCATCTGTATATAAATGGATGAGAGAGCTTCCTACTGCTTGAGCTATGTTGTTGATGTAAATTGAGCCTTGGGGTACTCCCTTGGTGACAGGCAGTGGCTGAGACAGCAAATGTTCTGACTTTATACACTGCACTCTTCGAGAGAGGTAGTTAGCAAACCAGTCCAAAGACCCCTCCGAGACACCAATACTCCTTAGCCGGCCCACAAGAATGGAATGGTCTACCGTATCAAAAGCTTTGGCCAAGTCAATAAAAATAGCAGCACAATATTGCTTAGGATCAAGGGCAATGGTGACATCATTGAGGACCTTTAAGGTTGCAGTGACACATCCATAACCTGAGCAGAAACCAGATTGCATACCCGAGAGAATACTACAGACATCAAGAAAGCCAGTCAGTTGAGTATTGTTTTTCCAACACTTTTGATAAACAGGGCAAAATAGAAAGAGGCCTATAATAGTTAGGATCAGCTTGATCTCCCCTTTAAATAAAGGATGAACCGTGGCTGCCTTCCAAGCAATGGGAACCTCCCCAGAAAGGAGAGACAGGTTAAAAAGGTTGGAGATAGGCTTGGTGATGATAGGGGCAGCAACCTTAAAGAAGAAATGGTCTAAACCATCTGACCGATGGATGTCCAAGTGTCTTCGACAGAAGGGATCAAGCTGATTTTATACTATTTTACAGAGGCCAGTTCATGAAGGAAGGCTTGCTCATTAAAGTTTTTTAGCAAGCATCTATGACAAATAATGGCAGGTTGTTTCACTGAGCAGCCATTACGAACACAGGCTGTAAAACAGTGATCACTATTTGACTAGAACCTGCTTCCTTCCAGTCAGAAATTTGAAAGGTAAATAGTAGCTTGTTGACATCATGGTGGGGTTAGAGTCTGTCCATCAGACCAGCCTGCTCAGGTTAGCCTTGACTCCAGCCTGCTGCTTCATTTGCCTGACTGTCCTCTTACCTCTGCTGTTTAACTACACACACATGCCTCCAAATCTCTACGTTCTCCCAAACTGTGCACTTGTTCACTTCCCTTCAGGGATTTGAAACTAAATTACTGGTAGGCTATGTGTAAACTCACTTTATACCTACATCAACTACTGCTTTAACATTTTTAGGGAGTGCAGGAGATATTGTGACGCACCTCTCCCCTCATCCTCCCTCACACCTACACCCCAATCTCTCCATCCTCCCCTAATCCATAGCTACACAAACTTAAATCACCTCACCCAGTCACACCTCATATGATACGATTCAAAGATCTCTTCCTCTTTCTCTTCTCTCCTTTCTCACTTTCATCCCCTTTAAATGTTTGACACTTTGATACTGAACATCCCATTCCCTGCGTTCTGGTTGGTCAATTTTACATGCAGATCGGTTTGAGATTTGCATAGACCCAAACGTCTCGCTCTTTCTCTTTCTCCCTCTCTCTCTCTCTCTCCTCTCCAGATGATTTCTAACAACTGATAGTCACTCAATCAGCCCATGTCAGCTAATATTTTTTAGATTGGTAAATTAGTCTAGCGGCCAGCTATCTAAACTTAGCAATCATGGTCGAATTACTGGCCAGGGGGCCCCCATTGATTTTCTTAGTCAATCTTATTCAGATATCCTATTAAAAATGGGTGGGGGGGGTATGGTTTTGGGTGCGCACACCCTTGAGCAACTGCGATCCCTCATGATGAGTTCAGATTGTTTATGACCCCCACCACCATGAAACTTGCCCATCTTTTCTGGCATGGGCACTCTCACCCGACTCCTTCTCCCTGAACCCCTGTCCACCCTTCTCCAGTCTTAAAAGGCAGTCAAAAGCACTTGTGGGATACGGACTGAGGGTACTGCCTCACTCCACCTCACACACTCCGAACCACATCAGCTGATTGGCAGATGTTCCTGACCAACCACGTGTGCAGGTATTTAGACTGTCTGCTGAGCACTTAATCGGGTAAGGCCCTCCACTAATGAGGAGAATCCTAAAATTGGTGTTTATGTTTAAATAGAGGTTCTAATTGTAGTGCAGTAAAGACTCTGTTTTAGGTTTTTCAGTAACAAATGTATGTTTTGTAGAGGTCCAGATGTGTTGAAATCCATTTTGATTATATGAAACATTACTGAAAAAAAATCTCCTAATATTTACATGGCTGAACTTTTTCAATAAATGTTTACAGGTGTAGATGAAGTGTGGTTATGCTTGTAGCTCAATCATGAATATCTGAAGCTCTCTAGTACAGGTTACCCTGAATATGTTATCATCTGTTGTTAAATAATCAAATAGCATAAACAAATGTTATTATCAATGTAATTTAAATGCATTACTTTTATTTTCTTTATTTGTTGGTTAGATATATGACATTTAGAAATGTGTCACTTCAATGCAATTTCATTTTCCAATCACTAAAGTCATATCAGGAAACACTAAAGTTCATTTACAGTAGAAGTGTGTTACAAATATATCACAAACCTAATAAATATACATGTCTTCTTTTCAAAAGTGAGAGATTTAACTGAAATTATTATTAATTTAGTCCCACAAAAATTGTGCTTATTTGCTTACCTTAATCCAACATTAATCATTGACAATTTACCCCCATTAATCCTTCTTAACTATTGGCTTTTCTGTCACAGCATTTACAATATGTTGACTCATAGTTATGCCTGTAAGAACTAACTCATGAAGAGGAATCTGTAGTATTACTTTACTCACACATATGGATAACAATATCCTTTAAATGACGTTTCAATCGTTTTGTCTGGTCTAAGCAGGTTATTTAGGAATGTAATGATTATTCCAGGGGTTTGAACACTCATGTCTGGAACCATGTTGTGTAAATCTGGTGCTCCCAGATTTTGAATTTATTACAATCAGTTCATACGAAGAATACCTTTTGTTTCGTGTGTTTTTAGTTTTCACATTTTAGTAAAGAATGTAGCATCTTTTAAAAGAGTGAACAGCAATCTGAGCCCTTTTTACAAGGTCATCTGAAGTTCCTGAGGTCTCACTAGAAACATACTCTTGTGCATTGTACATAATATTATTCGGCACTGTCACACCCTGATCTGTTTCACCTGTCCTTGTGCTCGTCTCCACCCCCCTCCAGGTGTTGCCCATCTTCCCCATTATCTCCTGTGTATGCATACCTGTGTTTTCTGTCTGTCAGTGCCAGTTCGTCTTGTTTGTCAAGTCAAACAGCAGTTTTGTCTCAGCGCCTGCTTTTCCCCAGTCTCTCTTGGTTTTGACCCTTGCCTGCCCTGACCCCGAGCCTGCCTGCCTGACCACTCTGTCTGCCCCTGACCCCGAGCCTGCCTGCCTGACCACTCTGTCTGCCCCTGACCCTGAGCCTGCCTGCTGTCCTGTACCTTTGCCCGACCTCTGGTTTACTGACCCCTGCCTACCCTGACCCTGAGCCTACCTGCCGTCCGGTACCGTTGCCCTAGCTCTGGTTTACTGACCCCTGCCTACCCTGACCCTGAGCCTACCTGCCGTCCGGTACCGTTGCCCCACATCTGGTTTACTGACCCCTGCCTACCCTGACCCTGAGCCTGCCTGCCGTCCGGTACCGTTGCCCCATCTCTGGTACACTGACCCCTGCCTACCTTGACCTGTCTATTGCCTGCCCTGTTGGATTATTAAACTGTTGTTAATTCGACGTTGTCTGCACCAGGGTCTTACCTTCATACCTGACAGGAAGAGCCCTGATAAGACAGTGACATTGTACACTCCTGGGAGCACTTCTCCTTCATACATCATAGGTTACCTCAA
This sequence comes from Oncorhynchus clarkii lewisi, assembly GCF_045791955.1. Classification (NCBI taxonomy): domain Eukaryota; kingdom Metazoa; phylum Chordata; class Actinopteri; order Salmoniformes; family Salmonidae; genus Oncorhynchus; species Oncorhynchus clarkii. The sequence goes on along the minus strand of NC_092148.1, from coordinate 9,795,178 downwards.
ACATCTATACAGTATAATATTTAGCTACAGTAGTTATTTATATTCCTATCAAGACAGATATACAACCATGAATACAGCAATATGAACACTTATCTATAATCTATTTGTTTGAAAATAAATGTACAATAATATAGGTATGTAATGTACCAAGTCTAATTCCTCGTATTTGATTGTTTATGCTGAACATCACTGGTTCAACACTTCATGGATGTAGTTCCATATATGTTCCTTATATTTTAATGTTATTTTGTTTATCTCATTGTGAAGCTGAAGGCAATATCCACATTCAGAGAACAATAACAGTTTCTAATATTTTTCTAAGAACATTTAATTTAATTTGAATGTCCATCGTCTACTTAACATGTTACCTTCAAACTCAGGTCAGACTCCTTTCTGATTTTAGAGAGCAGCTTGTCCACAGAACGCTGTTTCTCTTGTTCCATGTGTATCAAAAGACTCTGTCTTTGACGGCTAACACTAAGGACTGTGCCTGTCTTCTGGACTCGGTGCTCCAGGTACTTCAGACACAGGTGTAGTAGTGCTGGGGTGAGGGGGCATTGATGGTTTATTTATTTTTTGCGACCCCAGGGACTGGCCTTCTTTAGACTGGTTGAGTAACTGGAGCATCAGCATTTGTGGGTTCGATTACAGGCTCAAAATGGGCAGAAACAAATAACTTTCTTCTGAAACTCCTCAGTCTATTCTTGTTCTGAGAAATGAAGGCTATTCCATGCGAGAAATTGCCAAGAAACTGAAGATCTCGTACAACGCTGTGTACTGCTCCCTTCGAAGAACAGCGCAAACTGGCTCTAACCAGACTAGAAAGAGGAGTGGGAGGCCCTGGTGCACAACTGAGCAAGAGGACAAGTACATTAGTGTCTCTAGTTTGAGAAACAGGCGCCTCACAATTTTTCGCATAGAATAGCATGACGAGTTTCAGAAGAAAGTTATTTGTTTCTGCCCATTTTGAGCCTGTAATCGAACCCAGAAATGTTGATGCTCCAGACACTCAACTAGTCTAAAGGCCAGTTATATTTCTTATTTAAATCAGCACAGCAGTTTTCAGCTAATTGCAAAAGGGTTTTCTAATGATCAATTAGCCTTTTAAAATGATGAACTTGGATTAGCTAACACAACGTGCCATTGGAACAAAGGAGTGATGGTTGCTGATAATGGGCCTCTGTACACCTACAGTGGGGAGAACAAGTATTTGAAACACCGCCGATTTTGCAGATTTTCCTACTTACAAAGCATGTAGAGATCTGTAATTTTTTATCATAGGTACACTTCAACTGAGACGGATTCTAAAACAAAAGTCCAGAAAATCACATTGTATGATATTTAAGTAATTAATTTGCATTTTATTGCATGACATCAGTATTTGATACATCAGAAAAGCAGAACTTAAAATTTGGTACAGAAACCTTTGTTTGGAATTACAGAGATCATACGTTTCCTGTAGTTCTTGACCAGGTTTGCACACACTGCAGCAGGGATTTTGGCCCACTCCTCCATACAGACCTTCTTCCGATCCTTCAGGTTTCGGGGCTGTCGCTGGGCAATACGGACTTTCAGCTCCCTCCAAAGATGTTCTATTGGGTTCAGGTCTGGAGACTGGCTAGGCCACTCCAGGACCTTGAGATGCTTCTTATGGAGCCACTTCTTAGTTGCCCTGGCTGTGTGTTTCGGGTCGTTGTCATGCTGGAAGACCCAGCCACGACCCATCTTCAATGCTCTTACTGAGGGAAGGAGGTCGTTGGCCAAGATATCACGATACATGGCCCCATCCATCCTCCCCTCAATACGGTGCAGTCGTCCTGTCCCCTTTGCAGAAAAGCATCCCCAAAGAATGATGTTTCCACCTCCATGCTTCACGGTTGGGAGGGTGTTATTGGGGTTGTACTCATCCTTCTTCTTCCTCCAAACACGGCGAGTGGAGTTTAGACCAAAAAGCTCTATTTTTGTCTCATCAGACCACATGACCATCTCCCATTCCTCCTCTGAATCATCCAGATGGTCATTGGCAAACTTCCGACGGGCCTGGACATGCACTGGCTTGAGCAGAGGGACCTTGCGTGCGCTGCAGGATTTTAATCCATGACGGTGTAGTGTGTTACTAATGGTTTTCTTTGAGACGGTGGTCCCAGCTCTCGTCAGGTCATTGACCAGGTCCTGCCGTGTAGTTCTGGGCTGATCCCTCACCTTCCTCATGATCATTGATGCCCCACGAGGTGAGATCTTGCATGGAGCCCCAGACCGAGGGTGATTGACCGTCATCTTGAACTTCTTCCATTTTCTAATAATTGCGCCGACAGTTGTTGCCTTCTCACTAGGTTGCTTGACTATTGTCCTGTAGCCCATCCCAGCCTTGTGCAGGTCTACAATTTTATCCCTGATGTCCTTACACAGCTCTCTGGTCTTGGCCATTGTGGAGAGGTTGGAGTCTTTTTGATTGAGCGTGTGGACAGGTGTCTTTTATACAGGTAACGAGTTCAAACGGGTGCAGTTAATACAGGTAATGAGTGGAGAACAGGAGGGCTTCTTAAAGAAAAACTAACAGGTCTGTGAGAGCCGGAATTCTTACTGGTTGGTAGGTGATCAAATACTTATGTCATACAATAAAATGCTAATTAATTACTTAAAAATCATACAATGTGATTTTCTGGATTTTTTCTGGATTATCTGGATTCCGTCTCTCACAGTTGAAGTGTACCTATGATAAAAATTACAGACCTCTACATGCTTTCTAAGTGGGAAAACCTGCAAAATCGGCAGTGTGTCAAATATTTGTTCTCCCCACTGTATATACCAAACGCACTAACAAAAGGAGGTATTTGGACATAAATAACGGACATTATCGAACAAAACAAACATTTATTGTGGACCTGGGATTCCTGGAGTGCTTTCTGATGAAGATCAAAGGTAAAGGAATATTTATCATGTAATTTCTTGTTTATGTTGACGCCAACATGGCGGCTAATTCGACTATTGTTCTGAGCACCGTCTCAGATTATTGCATGGTTTGCTTATTCCATAAAGTTTTTTTAAAATCTGACACAGCGGTTGCATTAAGGAGAGGTATATCTATAATTCCATGTGTATCATCTACATTTATGATGAGTATTTCTGTTTAATGATGTGGCTATGCAAAATCACTGCATGTTTTTGGAACTAGTGAATGTAACGTGCCAATGTAAACTAATATTTTGATATAAATGTGAACTTTATCAAACAAAACATACATGTATTGTGTAACATGAAGTCCTATGAGTGTCATCTGATGAAGATCACCAAAGGTTAGTGATTCATTTTATCTCTATTTGTGCTTTTTGTGACTGCTATCTTTGGCTGGAAAAAATGGCTGTGTTTATTGTCGTTTGTTGGTGACCTAACATAATAGTTTGTGGTGCTTTTGCTGTAAAGCATATTTGAAATCGGACACTGTGGTGGGATTAACAACAAGTTTACCTTTAAAATGGTAAAAGATACATATATGTTTGAGGAATTTTAATTATGAGATTTTTTATGTTTTGAATTTGGTGCCCTGCACTTTCACTGGCTGTTGTAATATCATCCCGGTAACGGGATGTCAACCAAAAGAGGTTTAAGGCACATGAAAGTTTACATGTTTGAGAAGGCATTTCTGCAAAAGAAAATGCATTTTGATAAAAAAATATTTTATGTTCAAACAGCTCTCCTGTGAAGTCGTGACTTGCGACATATGCCTAGTCTCCTGAATCCAGTCACAAATGCCTTCATCCATACAAACATCTACCAGCACTTATCATTGGATAGATGTCAACGATAAGATTTATGGAATGTCACCCCTAAAACAGAGCTGCATAGTTAATTTGAATATCCATTTCCAATCCAGGTTTTGAATCACTACCTTTAATTTTGATCAAGCAGATGATATGTTATTGTTGAAGTAGGAATTACCGCCAGTGTCGTGTGGAATTTCATTGTTGTTGTTGTCTTGCTTTGAGCGGTAAGCAATGTCTTCTGAGAATCGTGTATGAACACTTGAGGACAAATGACCATAATTTTCATGTAAATTCAGTGACGGTAGTGCAGGAATTACCTGATGACTGGATTATGATAGTTGATTCCAGAAAAAATTGGCAAAACATTGAACACTTCAGTGACATTTATATACATATACATTTTTGGGGGTGTCTGTACTTTATTTTACTATTTATTTTTTGACAACTTTTGTATCTCACTACATTCCTAAAGAAAATAATGTACTTTTTACTCCATACCCTGACATACCCTGACACCCAAAAGTACTCGTTACATTTTGAATACTTAGCAGGACAGGAAATGGTCCAATTCACGCACATATCAAGAGAACACTACTGCCTCTGATCTGGCGGACTCACTAAACACAAATGCATCATTGTAAATTATGACTGGCTATCTGTACATTTTTTAGACAAGAAAATGGTCTGCTTAATATGAGGAATTTTAAATGATTTATACTTTCACTTTTAATCCTTAAAACCTCTACAGGATCGGTGGGTCTCCTGCGGGATGGTTGAACTAATGTAGGCTAATGCGATATTAGCATGAGTTTGTAAGTGTAACAGTTTTGCTTCCGTCCCTCTCCTCGCCCCTACCTGGGCTTGAACCAGGGACCCTCTGCACACATTGACAACAGTCACCCTCAAAGCATCATTACCCATCGCTCCACAAAAGCCACGGCCATTGCAGAGCAAGGGGAACATTTACTTTTCATACTCAAGGTCTCAGAGCGAGTGACGTCACCAATTGAAACACTATTAGTGAGCACCCCGCTAACTAGCTAGCCATTTCACACTCACCCCCCTTTTGACCTCCTCCTTTTCCGCAGCAACCAGTGATCCGGGTCAACAGCATCAATGTAACAGTATAGCTTCCGTCCCGCTTCTCGCTGAGCTCGAACGAGGGACCCTCTGCACACATCAACAACAGTCACCATGAAGCACCGTTACCCATCGCTCCACAAAAGCCACAGCCCTTGCAGCGCAAGGGGAACAACTACTTCAACGTCTCAGAGCGAGTGACGTCACCGATTGAAATGCAATTAGTGCGCACCCCGCTAACTAGCTAGCCATTTCACATTGGTTACATAAGTAACAAAGACATAGACATATCTGATTTTGGCAGAAAGCTTAAATTCTTGTTAATCTAACTGCACTGTCCAATTTACAGTAGCTATTTACACTGTAGCTATTTACAGCAGCTACAGAGAAAGAATACCATGCTATTGTTTGAGGAGAGTGCACAGTTATGAACTTGAAAAGATATTAATAAACCAATTAGGCACATTTGGGCAGTCTTGATACAAAATTTGGAACAGAAATGCAATGGTTCATTGGATCAGTCTAAAACTTTGCACATACACTGCTTCCATCTAGTGGCCAAAATCTAAATTGTGCCTAGATTCCTAAGTCATACATTGGCCTTTCTCTTGCATTTCAAAGATGTTACCAAAAAAATAAGCTTATTTCTTTGTATTATCTTTTACCAGATCTAACGTGTTATATTCTCCTACATTAATTTAACATTTCCACAAACTTCAAAGTGTTTCCTTTCACATGGTGATATGCATCCTTGCTTCAGGTCCTGAGCTACAGGCAGTTAGATTTGGGTATGTCATTTTAGGCAAAAATTGAAAAAAAGGGATCAATCCGTAAGTACATTGTAGCAATTACATGTACTTTTCATACTTACAGTAAGTATATTTAGAACCAAATACTTTTAGGCTTTTACTCAAGTAGTATTTTACTGGATGACTTTAACTTTTACTTGAGTAACTTTCTATAAAGGTATCTATCTATACTTTACTATTGTACTATACAATTTATACTACACGATTGGGTACTTTTTCCACCACTGGCTACTGATATTCAGGTGAGTCTCTAAATATTAAAGGTTGAGTGCATCTAAACAAACATCCACATGCACCCTCTGCGTCATACCAGCCCCTATCGTTAGATAGATATGACCTATGGAATCCCACCTGTAAAAACAGTTTTAGATTTCCATTGAGTTACATTTTCAATACTGGTTTTTCATCACTACCTTTTAGTTTTGAACAAACAAATTGAAATTGGAATTACTGCCAAAGTCATCAAATAGATGACACTTTTTATTTATTAAAGTCCCATTATGGTGACCTTTAAGACACCATAATGCTCCCGAGTGACGCAGTGCCTCTTGTACTGCATCTCAGTGCAAGAGGTGTCACTGCAGTCAGTCCCTGGTTCGAATCCAGGCTGTATCACATCCAGCTGTGATTGGGAGTCCCATAGGGCAGCGCATAATTGGCCCAGCGTCGTCCGGCTTTGGACGGGGTAGGCTGTCATTGTAAATAAGAATTTGTTCTTAACTGACTTGCCTAGTTAAATTAAAACATTAAAACACATCCTTTTAAAGTATTTAGTATTTTATTAGGATCCCCATCAGTTGTTGCTAAGGCAGCAGCTGCTCTTCCTTGAAGCAACAATTTGACTTTCCGTGGTGGGTGTGTGCGTGTTGGGGGGGGGGGGTCTTAACAGACTTGCCTAGTTAAATAAAGGTAAAATGTAAAAATCTATAAGCCACAGTGTGTTTGCTTGAAGTCTGTTTTGAAAGGCTCTCCATTACCCTACAAATAGACTGCACTGCCAGAGCACCTTCAATGTATCTCCTTGTTCCCCTTCTCTCTCAATGTATTATTTATTTTACCGGTAAGTTGACTGAGAGCACATTCTCATTTACAGCAATGGCCTGGGGAATAGTTGCAGGGGAGAGGAAGGGATAAATGAGCCAATTGTAAGCTGGGTGCCCATGATGGCAAGTTCGGGAATTTAGCCAGGACACCAGGGTTAACACCCCTACTCTTACAATTTATGCCATGGGATCTTTAGTGACCACAGAGAGTCAGGAGACCCGTTTAACATCCCATCCGAAAGACATCACCCTGGGATATTTTATTTAGACCAGAGGAAAGGGTACCTCCTACTGGCCCTCCAACACCACTTCCAGCAACATCTAGTCTCCCATCCAGGACCAACCCTGCTTAGCTTCAAAAGCAAGCTAGTAGTAGGATGCAGGGTGGTATATGCTGCTGGCCAATATAAGAAGGGGTCAAGGTCTTATTAACTGAACTCAGAACTGTGGCAAACCTGAGATTATGAGAATTCCTTTATGTGTAGAATTGAAGCTAGACACAAACTTAAATCACCTCACACAGTGTCACACGGTTCAAAGAACTCACTCCAACTCTTTCTCTCTATATATCGTCTCTTCTCTCTTTCTTTCCAATTTCATCCCCTTTAAATGTACCACTTTGATACTTAACATCCCATTTCCTGAATTCTGATTGGTCGACTTTACATGCCGATCAGTTTGATTTTCATAGACTCAAAGGTCTCGCTCCTCTCTTTCTCTCTCTCTCTCACGCTCACTCTCACTCACTCTCTCTCTCACTCCTCTCCAGATGATTTCTCACAACTGAGAATCCATTGATCCTGAGTGTTCAGCATCCCTCTCAGGAAAGGGAGCTGAATCGCTGTCTCAAGCTGCCTTCGTCTCCTCATACAACTGAGAGAGCATGCAATTGGATTAAAGACCTTCCTCTATAGAACACAAACACTATCTGAAGAAGGCTTACATCTGGAGACGTAAAGGCAATAGCTCTCTACCAAATCAAAGTCTGTCAGACGATTTCACACCTTTTCAGGTCAACAGTGATCTAAAGTCAAGCTGTGTCTGTATTCCATGGTATCTGTTGTGTAAATAAATTCAGCAAAGTTATGGGAATTCTGCAGACCTCCATCCCAAACAAATGGGGAAGATTGGCACCATCTAGCTTCTGTTTATTAGACGGTGAAACTTTGATGGAGAAAGTTGGACATGAAATACTAGAGGGAGTGAGGGTGAACGGAGCAAAGGGAGGAAGTGGAAGAGAAAGGACAGAGGTATTGAAGGAGAAAACACATAGAATGATGGATTGCGGCGGAGGATGGGGGAAGAGAGAGGGTGGGATGGGGTAGATACTGGATTTGGGAAAAGGGGAAAAGTGAGTGAGGGATAAAAGAAGGGCAGAGGGAGAAAGGTTGGCAAAGAATGGAAAAGTGGGGTGAGGGGGAGAGTGAGATGAGGAGGGTGGGAAAAGGAAGAGTGGGTGCCTTAGTAGTTAATAGTAGAGCTGAGACTGCTTCAGGTAAACAATCTGACCCAGATTATTGAACAAACAACACACCTGCTCCAAACACACGCACATTGCATTTGTAATTGACGACACACACACTCACTCTCTCTCTCTTTATTTCTCTTTCTCTCTTTTTAAATAAAATAGGGCTAATCTTTAAAAAAAACACAGGAACAATGAAAGTTTACCAAACTTTATTTAAAAAGTTCACCACTGACGACACTGCCTAAATCAGGACATGCTACGTGAATTGAACCCTAGGAATGTGAAATGGAAATCAGTGACTAGTCTGCTACACTTATACTGGTTAGACTGGTCCAACTGGGCTGTAACACCTGACACTCTGGGATTGGAGAATAGACCATACTACTCTGTGGGAGTAATCTGACTATATCTGGGAATACCTGGAACTGTGGCTGGTGGTTTGCTTCTCAGATTGAGTTGGGAGGGATGTGAGGGAGGGAGGTTTCTATCCCCCCTTCCTATATTGTTTTGGCATGGGGACTCTCACACCCCACCCTTTCCCCTGTACCCCTGTCCCCCCTTCTCCAGTCTTAAAAGGCAATCAAAAGTATTCTTGGGACCCATCGGCTGATTGCCGGATGCTCCTGACCAACCAGGTGTTATTTAGACTGTCTGCTGAGTACTTAACCAAGTGATGCCCTCCACCAATGAGGAGAGGCTTAAGACTGGTGTTAATTTGAATAGATGTTTTTGTTTTAGCGCAGTAAAGACTCTGCTTTAGGTGTTTCAGTTAAATATTTACGTCTTGTAGATGTTCAGATATACAGTACCAGTCAAAAGTTTGGACACACCTACTCATTCAAGGGTTTTTCTTTTTACTATTTTCTACATTGTAGAATAATAGTGAAGACATCAAAACTATGAAATAACACATGGAATCACGTAGTAACCAAAAAAGTGTTAAACAAATCAAAATATATTTTAGATTTGTCATGAATTCCGCCGAAGTCGGCTCCTCTCCTTGTTCGTTCGGCGTTCGGCGTTCGGCGATCGACGTCACCGGTTTTCTAGCCATCGCCGCTCCTTTTTTCATATATCCATTTGTCTTGTCTTGTTTTCATACACACCTGGTTTTCAGATTTTACATTCCTCAAAGTAGCCTCCCTTTGCTTTGATGACAGCTTTGCACACTCTTGTCGTTCTCTCAACCAGCTTCACATGGAAGGCTTTTCCAACAGTCTTGAAGGAGTTCCCACATATGCTGAGCACTTGTTGGCTGCTTTTCCTTCACTCTGCAGTCCATCTCATCGCCAACCATCTCAATTGGATTGAGGTTCGGTGATTATGGAGGCCAGGTCATCTGATGCAGCACTCCATCACTATCCTTCTTGGTCAAATAGCCCTTACACAGCCTGGAGGGTCATTGTCCTGTTGACAATCAAAATATAGTCCCACTAAGAGCAAACTAGATGAAGGTGTTTCGCTGCAGAATGCTGTGGTAGCCATGCTGGTTGTGTGCCTTAAATTCTAAATAAATCAGACAGATCACCAGCAAAGCACCCCCACTCCATCACACCTCCTCCTCCATTCTTCACGGTGGGAACCACACATGCAGAGAATTGGTTCATCTACTCTGCGTCTCACAAAGACACTTCGGTTGTAACCAAAAATCTCAAATTTGGACTCATCAGACCAGGACAGATTTCCACCGGTTGAATGTTCATTGCTCGTTTCTTGGCCCAAGCAAGTCTCTTCTTCATATTGGTATCCTTTTGGAGTGGTTTCTTTGCAGAAATTCAACCATGGCCTGAATTCACGCAGTCTCCTCTGAACAGTTGATGTTGAGATGTGTCTGTTACATTAACTCTGAAGCATTTATTTGGGCTGCAATTTCTGAGGTGCAGTTAACTCTAATGAACGTATCCTCTTTAGCAGAGGTAACTCTGAGTCTTCCTTTCCTGTGGTGGTCCTCATGAGAGCCAGTTTCATCATAGCTCTTGATGGTTTTTGCGACTGGACATGAAGAAACTTTCAAAGTCCTTAATCTTATTGGCTGACCTTCATGTTTTAAGGTAATGATGAATTGTTGTTTATCTTTGCTTATTTGAGCTGTACTTGCCATAATATAGACTTGGTATTTTACCAAATAGGGCTATCTTCTGTATACCACCTCTACCTTACCTTGTCACACAATGATTGGCTCAATGCACAAATTAACTTTTAACAAGGCACATCTGTTAATTGAAATGCATTCCAGGTCATGAAGTTGGTTGAGAGAATACCAAGAGTGTGGAAAGCTGTCATCATGGCAAAGGGTGGCTAAGACTCTTAAATATTTAATATATTCGTTTAACACTTTTTTGGTTACTACATGATTCCATATATGTTATTTCATAGGTTTGATGTCTTCACTATTATTCTACAATGTATAAAATAGTACAAATAAAGAAAAACCCTTGAATGAGTAGGTGTCAACTTTTGACTGGTACTGGATGTTGGCATCCATTCTGATTATTTGAAACATTCTGAAAAATCGGCAACTTTTTACACGGCTGAACTTTTTTAAATAAATGTTTACAGGTGTAGATAAACTCAGTATGGTTATGCTTGTAGTTTTATCAACAAAACTGAAGCTCTTTAGTACAGGTTCCCTGTATCTTTTTGTTATAAAACATATATTATTTTATAATCTGTTCATTTAAAAAAATAGCATAAATGATTTCAATGTTATCAATGCAATTTAAATGCATTACTTTTATTTTGATTGTGTAATATGGTTATTATCTGTGTTAGATATATGCCATTTTTGAATATATTAGGTCAATGCAATTTCACTTTCCAATCAAAAGTCATATCAAGAAACACTAAAGTGCATTTTGTGGCGGAAGAATCAGAATTAGTTGAGTAACATAGATAATTAAGATGTCTTATCTGCATAATATGCTTATGTGATATACTTATATTAGAATGTATCCCTTCGGTGTTGGCAGTTGCACTTCTTCCCTCAGCTGGGGCTCAGTCACCTGGGGCCCAGAGAGGGGAGAGATCAGGCTTGTATTTCACATGTCCCTGGTGCTGTGCAGAATATCAGAAAGGGAAGAGGACAGGAGGGAACATTGTCTTCATATGTGAATGTGTCTTTACCTATTCATTAACCATGTGAAGGGATGGTGTGATTAATGGGGGACCAATTACTTGTCTCCACAATGTCTTTGCTCCAGTCACTCTCTCCTTTGGCATGATGGAGATAAGGTTTGAGACAACAGATGTGTGTGGTAGTGTCTGGAACCATTGTATGTCATCTCTGATGTTGCACTTATCCTGGGATAGTGTATGACCTAGAACCTCACTCCCCTTAGTGAGCTTGTCCAGGAGTGGGGTCAAAAAGTTGTTTTTACTTGAGATGGGAGTATCTGGAGTTGACAGTTGATTTCTGCCATTGGATGAGTTGGTGTTTTTGTGCTATGAAGTACCAGGAACGAGATCGGAGCCTCGTTTTAGGGGCCAAACTGAACAATAATTTATAGCGAATGTTATCTGGCTACGGGATACTACTTTGTCACTTAAAAAGTGACCCGTTCCATAATTTTGCACGCCCATAATAATTTTGCACGCCCAATTTTTCAGTTTTTGATTTGTTAAAAAAGTTTGAAATATCCAATAAATATCGTTCCACTTCATGATTGTGTCCCACTTGTTGTTGATTCTTCACAAAAAAATACAGTTTTATATCTTTATGTTTGAAGCCTGAAATATGGCAAAAGGTCGCAAAGTTCAAGGGGGCCGAATACTTTCGCAAGGCACTGTAAATAACCAGTCCTTTAATAACTGCTACTCAGGCCCAGAAGCTAGGATATGCATATAATTGGTAGATTTGGATAGTAAACAATCTAAAGTTTCTAAAACTGTTAAAATAATGTCTGTGAGTATAACAGAACTGAAATGGCAGGAGAAACCCAGAGGACAAACCATAAAAAAAAAATATTCAGCATACCACTGATTTCAATGCCTGGCACTTTTATAGTAGGGTGAAATCGTTCCCGATTGCAGTTCCTAGGGCTTCCACTAGATGTCAACAGTCTTTAGATTGGTTTTTGGAAAAATTAGGGAGAAGTTGTAGTTTTTCGAAGTGGCTCCCATTTTGGCTGTAGTGTTTCCAAGCGCGTGGCCGAGAGAACGCGTTCTTTTTGTTTATTTCCGGTAAAGACAATAACAATTCTCCATCTTAAATTAGATTTTTTTATTTGCATATTAGGGTACCTAAGGATTGATTATAACCGTTGATTGACTTGTTTGGATAAATTCATTGGTAACGTTTGGGATTAATTTTTTATGCATTTTGACGGAGGGATTATTGACTGAATCGAGCCAGCTAAACTGAGTTTTTATGGATATAAAGAAGGACTTTATCGAACAAAAGGACCATCTGTAATGTAACTGAGACCTTTTGAAGTGCCAACAGAAGAAGATATTCAAAGGTAAGGCATATATTATATCGCTATTTCTGACTTTTGTGTCGCAACTCCCTGGTTGAAAATGATTTGTTATGCATTTGTGTGCTGGACGCTGTCCTCAGATAATCGCATGGTTTGCTTTCGCCGTAAAGCCTTTTTGAAATCTGACACCTTGGCTGGATTAACAAGTAGATAAGCTTTATTTTGATGTATTGCACTTGTGATTTCATGAAAGTTTAATATTTATAGTAATTTAATTTGAACTTGGTGCTCTGCCATTTCACCGGATGTTGGCCAGGTGGGATAATCCCAAAGTTAAGCCCTAAAATTGGAGGCCCCTTACACTTCAGTGTTGTGGTGCTAAAATTCTAGCAAAATGCATAGTGCATAGAATTTAAAAGGTATTGTTGGATGTTATTCAACCGAATCAGACTGTTTTTTTATATGGACAATACATTGGAGATAATATAAGACAAGTACTGGAAAGAATAGAACACTATGAAAAATGCATAGCTGACTTCGAAAAGGATAAAATACGACTGGAATTTATATATTATTGCCTAGAATATCTCAATTTTGAAGAATCTCTTATAAAATGTGTTAAAGTTATGTTCAGTTACCCAAGGGGTAAAATAGTAAATAATGGCTACTTCTTAGAAAGTATTAAACTGTCAAGAGGAGTAAAACAAGGTTGTCCACTATCGGCTAATCTATTTATTATGGTCATAGAAATTTTAGCTATTAAAATCAAATGCAACAATAATATCAAGGGGTTAGAAATCCAGGGATTTGTGCCACCAGAGACTCTGGGTTCGCGCCCAGGCTCTGTCGTAACCGGCCGTGACCGGGAGGTCCGTGGGGTGACTCACAATTGGCCAAGCGTCGTCCGGGTTAGAGAGGGTATGGCCGGTAGGGATATCCTTGTCTCATCGCGCACCAGTGACTCCTGTAGCGGGCCGGGAGCAGTGCGCGCTAACCAAGGTTGCCAGGTGCACAGTGTTTCCTCCGACACATTGGTGCGGCTGGCTTCCGGGTTGAATGCTCGCTGTGTTAAGAAGCAGTGTGGCTTGGTTGGGTTGTGTATCGGAGGACGCGTGACTTTCAACCTTCGTCTCTCCCTAGCCTGTACGGGAGTTGTAGCGATGAGACAAGATAGTAGCTATTAACAATTGGATACCACGAAATTGGGGAGAAAAAGGGGTAAAAAAAAATATAATAAAAAAAAAAATCCAGGGATTAAAAACAAAGGTGTTATTGTACACTGATGATTCAAGTTTACTTTTGAATCCACTATTTGGATACCTCCACAGCCTTATAGAGGATCTAGATACTTTTTCTAAATTCTGGATTCAAATATATTATGTGTTGGATTACAACAAAATACAACTTTTACATTACTGTGTAGTTTACCAATAAAGTGGTCTGACAGTGATGTGGACATACTCGGTATGCATATCCAGAAAGAAAGAAATTATCTCACTACAATACTTTTTAATATAAATTTAGATCTTGCTACCATGGAAAGGAAAATACCTGTCTATTTGTGGATGAAGCACACTGATGAACTCTTTAGTAATATCCCAGTTTACCTATTTGCTTATGGTCTTGCCTACACCTAGCGACCTGTTTTTTACTTTATATGAGCAAAAAAATATATATTTTATTTGGAACGGCAAGCCAGACAAAATTAAACAGGCCTATTTAGATAATGAATATGAATTTGGAGGGCAGAGATGATTAAATATTAAAGCCTTAGACCTCAGTGCATACAGGGGATTCGAGAAAGTATTCAGACCTCTTGACTTTTTCCACATTATGTTACGTTACAGCTGTAGTGACTTTACTATCATTAAATTAAGACTTTTAGTTTTTATCAAAAATTCTCTGTAATTAGTATTACGCGATTAAACTGATTGATCATGTAACTGAAATTAACTAGGAAGTCGGGGCACCAATGAAAATATTCAGATTACAAAGATATAATTTTCCTAATATAACTTTTCAGATATTTTCATATCTGATCAATAGTCTTCTGAAATAATTCATTAATTATTTTACCTCACGTTAGTCTCATTCCAAACGTCGTAAATTGTTGGTTATCTGCACGAACCCAGTCTTCACTATGAGTCATCCATACATCAATTGTCTTAAATAATTTATTTACTAACTAAGTAATTCACAGAAATGCATAAACAAACAGTAGATAGTTTTACAAGGAAATGATTACGGAGTTTCCCTAGTGGGATAAACCGGCATCGCAGCTTGGTGTACAAAAGGGAAGTGAGGGTCGACTGAGATAAGACAACACAGTTGATAATTATAACAATTGAAATGCTATTCCTTTGCACGTGAACGCTCACTCATTTGGGAACAATTGCAATCAATATGTATATATATTTACGCTCAGTGTGTCGTTGGGATCTCTGTTGAAAAGTTTGTTTCTGTTGGAGAGGTTGTCCACCCTCTCTGTCGTGGTTAGAATGGATAGTTCAGAGTGACATTCATTCATGTTGTTATGGATAGATGTTTCGGCGGTTGTCGGTCTTCGCATTCAATGATACCAAATTCCTAGCTGCAGACTAGTAATTAATATCAAAGACTTGTTCTTATTCTGTCGGTATCGATAGTAGCCATCTACTCAAACCTTGGCCCTCTCGTTATCGAGGTAGACTTGTCTGCAACCTTTGTCCTCTCGTAATTGAGGGAAACTTGGTCTGTTGAGAAAGTCCCAGGATGCCCGACCCTAACTGGGCTCATGGGCGGTCCTAGATTCAAAAGGGAATTGGAGTTTCCTTCATTAAACTGTTCAAAATCACATTACATAATTTTACAAACAGTATCATCTTCACTCATTCATCTTATACAACAATTAGATGTAAAACCTCATATCTGACTCTATTATATAAACAGCGTTATGGTAATGTGGCCGTATTGTCTCCCATGAGTTTCACCAAATTGTACCAAACAGACCAGTTCGTAGCTGGATTCTTCACCAATATTTTATACCTTCTCCAGAACATAAATGTTGTTCGGACCTCAAGTTCCGTGAGGTGGAAGAAATTCCTTTGTTCTCTATGAAAAGTCACTCTGTCTCTATACTGTGGCCATGAGGAGATGTGGCCTCTATACTGTGGCCTCCAGGAATTTACGACCTCTCTCTGACCACAGCAGCCTGTGTGTAGGAGACAGGGAGTGGGGGATGGGGCTTGCTGTACCCAAAGAGGGCAACGTCATGAAACAGCCTTATTCTAAAATTGTTTAAATCTTTTTTTTTCGTCATCCATCTACACACAATATCCCATAATCACAAAGTGAAAACAGGTCTTTAGATTTGTGTGATGTGATTGATCATCCTTGAGATGTTGCTGCAACTTGATTGGAGTCCACTTGTGCTAATTCAATTGATTGGACATGTTTTGGAAAGGCACACACCTGTCTTTATAAGGTCCCACAGTTGAGAGTGCATGTCAGAGCAAAACCCAAGCCATGAGGTCGAAGAAATTGTCCGTAGAACTCCGGATTGTGTCGAGGCACAGATCTAGGGAAGTGTACCAAAAAATGTTTGCAGCATTAAAAGGTCCCCAAGAACACAGTGGCCTCCATCATTCTTAAATGGAGGAAGTTTGGAACGAACAAGACCCTTCCTGGAGCTGGCCACCTGGCCAAACTGTGCAGTCGGCGGAGAAGGGTCTTCAAAGGGAAGGTGGCCAATAACCTGATGGTAACTCTGACAGAGGTCCATAGTTCCTCTGTGGAGATGGTACAACCTTCCAGAAGGACAACCATCTCTGCAACACTCCACCAATGAGGCCTTTATGGTAGAGTGGCCAGACGGAAGGAACTCCTGAGTAAAAAGCACGACAGCCCGCTTGGAGTTTCTCGTACCATGAGAAACAAGATTATCTGGTCTGATGAAACCAAGATTGAACTCTTTGGCCTGAATACCAGGCGTTACGTCTGGAGGAAACCTGGCACCATCCCTACGGTGAAGCATGGTGGTGGCAGCATCATGCTGTGGGGATGTTTTTTAGTGGCAGGGACTTGGAGACTAGTCAGGATTGAGGGATAGATGAACGGAGCAAAGTACAGAGATCCTTGATGAAGTCCTGAGCACTCTGGGGCAGGTTCTCAGACAGGGGTGAAGGTTCCCCTTCCAAAAGGACAACAACACTAAGCACACAGCCAAGACAATGCAGGAGTGGCTTGGGATAAGTCTCTGAATGTCCTTGAGTGGCCCAGCCAGAGCCTGTGGCTTGAACCCAATCGAACATCTCTGGAGAGACCTGAAAATAGTTGTGCAGCGACACTCCCCATCCAACCTGACAGAGCTTGAGAGGATCTGCAGAGAAGAATGGGAGACACTCCCCAAATACAGGTATGCCAAGCTTGTAGCATGATACCTAAAAAGACTAGTGGCTGTAATCACTGCCAAAGATGCTTCAACTAAGTAGTGAAATGTTATATTTAAATTTTGCACAAATTTCTTAAAACCTGTTTTAGCTTTGTCCTTATGGGGCATTGTGTGTAGATTGATGAGTGCATTCATAAAGTATTGAGACCCCTTGAATTAGTTAGTCTTATTCTAAAATGTATTAAATTGTTTTTTTTCCAGTGTCATCAGATATTGTTATTGTTAATTTTTATCCCTGTGAGACCAAACATTGCAAAAATACAGAGTTGTAAATTGCCTCCTGTACAGGTCCTAAACAAAAAATGTGTTGCACACTACATAAGTGCATCTCCTATCTCTTAGTAGTATTTATTGTGTGTCAGTGTGATTATTAGCCTCTGAAACATGAGAAACTGTCACGTTCGGCGTATTGATGAGACCAAGGCGCAGTGTGATATGAATACATACTTCAATAAAGAAAGAACACTAAACAAACTAACGTGAAGCTGACAGGCAACTACACATAGACAATAACCCACAAAACCAAAATGGAAAATGGCAACCTAAATAGGATCCCCAATCAGAGACGACGATAAACAGCTGCCTCTGATTGGGAACCAATTCAGGCCACCATAGACCTACATTACCTAGACATACAAAACACCCATAGAATTACAAAAACCCTAGACAGGAAAAAGTCACACCCTGACCAAAATAATACATGAAACATAGATAACTAAGGTCAGGATCTGACACCTCACTGGTCTCCTACACAAGTATATGTTGTAGGCTATCCATGCAAGTACATTACTCAAAATATTTGTTCCTGTCTTCTCTAAGATCTAGTGATTTATGTAGAAAATAATATATATATTTTGAAATGTGTGGTTTTTGAGGTCAGAATAATGTAATTGACCAACATTCATTTAAATGGTAAAGAAGTAAGAGGTTAAATCAAAATCAAATCAAATCAAATTTATTTGTCACATACACATGGTTAGCAGATGTTAATGTGAGTGTAGCGAAATGCTTGTGCTTCTAGTTCCGACAATGCAGTAATAACCAACGAGTAATCTAACCTAACAATTCCAAAACTACTACCTTATACACACAAGTGTAAAGGGATAAAGAATATATACATAAAGATATATGAATGAGTGATGGTACAGAACGGCATAGGCAAGATGCAGTAGATAGTATCGAGTACAGTATATACATATGAGATGAGTAATGTAGGGTATGTAAACAAAGTGGCATAGTTTAAAGTGGCTAGTGATACATGTATTACATAAAGATGCAGTAGATGATATAGAGTACAGTATATACATATACATATGAGATGAATAATGTAGGGTATGTAAACAAAGTGGCATAGTTAAAGTGGCTAGTGATACATTTTACGTATACATATGAGATGAATAATGTAGGGTATGTAAACATTATATTAAGTAGCATTGTTTAAAGTGGCTAGTGATATATTTTACATCAATTTCCATCAATTCCCATTATTAAAGTGGCTGGAGTTGAGTCAGTGTGTTGGCAGCAGCCACTCAATGTTAGTGGTGGCTGTTTAACAGTCTGATGGCCTTGAGATAGAAGCTGTTTTTCAGTCTCTCGGTCCCTGCTTTGATGCATCTGTACTGACCTCGCCTTCTGGATGATAGCGGGGTGAACAGGCAGTGGCTCGGGTGGTTGTTGTCCTTGATGATCTTTATGGCCTTCCTGTGACATCAGGTGGTGTAGGTGTCCTGAAGGGCAGGTAGTTTGTCCCCGGGGATGCGTTGTGCAGACCTCACTACCCTCTGGAGATCCTTACGGTTGTGGGCGGAGCAGTTGCCGTACCAGGCGGTGATACAGCCTGACAGGATGCTCTCGATTGTGCATCTGTAGAAGTTTGTGACTGCTTTTGGTGACAATGCGAATTTCTTCAGCCTCCTGAGGTTGAAGAGGCGCTGCTGCGCCTTCTTCACGATGCTGTCTGTGTGGGTGGACCAATTCAGTTTGTCTGTGATGTGTACGCCGAGGAACTTAAAACTTACTACCCTCTCCACTACTGTCCCATCGATGTGGATAGGGGGGTGCTCCCTCTGCTGTTTCCTGAAGTCCACAATCATCTCCTTAGTTTTGTTGACGTTGAGTGTGAGGTTATTTTCCTGGCACCACACTCCGAGGGCCCTCACCTCCTCCCTGTAGGCCGTCTCGTCGTTGTTGGTAATCAAGCCTACCACTGTAGTGTCGTCCGCAAACTTGATGACTGAGTTGGAGCCGTGCATGGCCACGCAGTCGTGGGTGAACAGGGAGTACAGGAGAGGGCTCAGAACGCACCCTTGTGGGGCACCAGTGTTGAGGATCAGCGGGGTGGAGATGTTGTTACCTACCCTCACCACCTGGGGACGGCCCGTCAGGAAGTCCAGCACCCAGTTGCACAGGGCGGGGTCGAGACCCAGGGTCTTGAGCTTGATGACGAGTTTGGAGGGTACTATGGTGTTAAATGCTGAGCTGGTTATCTCTCCAAATTAAGCCAAAAAGGACAACCAAATATTACTAAAGGTAAGTTAAATGTTTTCCATACTTAGAAAAATATATTTTTTTATAGTAAAATACAAGAAATTGGATTGGTCAAGTTGATCAATTTGACCATTTCAGACAAAATATTACTTCACTCTGAATGTAAATACCATTAGACAATATTTTCTATCACATGTAAATGCATTCTATCCATTTTGAAGTCATTTTAATATAATTTCTTACCAGAAATACAGTATTTACTACCATTGATGCCCAATGTTGCATTTTTGCAACATTTCCAGAAAATGATTCTTCATATAATAGATATAGATATAATAGAATAGATCTAATAGATATAATAGATCTAGATATAAAAAAATTAAAAAATCATAATTAGAGGACAAGTATTTCTGAAGAATATAACATTCTTTTCCTATTTTTCCACCCTAATTTGGATCTATCACAGGGTTAAAGGAATACTTCATGGTTGTGTCAACGAGGCCCTTTATCTACTTCCCCAGAGTCAGATGAACTCGTGGATACAACTTATGTCTCTATGTCCATTATGAATGAAGTTAGAGGTCGTTTTGTGAGCCAATGATAACTAGCATTAGCGCAATGACTGAAGTCTATGGGTATCTGATCATTGCACTAACACAAGTTAGCAATTGCACTAGCGCTAGTTAGCATTTTTCTTAAACTGCACACAGAGACCAACATTTTTTATCCACGAGTTCATCTGACTGGGGATTTTGCCCAAATCCCAAAGTATCCCATTAAAGCCACATTATAGTAATGTAGGTACACTACCGGTCAAAAGTTTTAGAACACCTACTCATTCAAGGGGTTTTTCTTTATTTTTAATATTTTCTACATTGTAGAATAATAGTGAAAACATAAACTATGAAATAACACAAATGGAATCATGTAGTAACCAGTGGTGTAAAGTACAACTTAAGTCATTTTTGGGGGTGTCTGTACTTTACTTTACTATTTATATTTTTGACAACTTTTACTTTTACTCCACTACATTCCTAAAGTAAATAATGTACTTTTTACTCCATACATTTTCCCTCACACCTAAAAGTACTCGTTACGTTTGGAATGCTAAAGCAGGACAGAATTATGGCAACTATCAATAGAACACTTTGTCATCCCTACTGCCTCTGATCTGGCGGACTCACGAGTCACAAATACTGTGTTTGTAAATTATTTCTGAGTTTTGAAGTGTGGCCCTGTCTGTCCGTAATTAAAAATAATATGAAAATCGAGCCATCTGCTTTGCTTCATATAAGGAGTATGATGTATATCACTTACTTTTACTTTGTACTTTTACTCAAGTATGGCAATTGAGTACTTTTTCTACCACTGTACTTAAGTACATTTAAAACCAGATACTTTTAGACTTTTACTCAAGTAGTACTTTACTGGGTAACTTTCAATTTTACTTCAGTCATTTTCTCTTTTCTCTGAAGGTATCTTTACTTTTACTCACACTGGTAGTAACCAAAAAAGTGTTGAACAAATCAAAATATATTTTATATTTGAGATTCTTCAAATAGCCACCCTTTGCCTTGATGACAGCTTTGCACACGCTTGGCATTCTCTCAGCCAGCTTCACCTGGAATGCTTTTCCAACAGTCTTGAAGAACTTCCCACATATGCTGAGCACTTGTTGGCTGGTTTTCCTTCACTCTGCGGTCCGACTCATCCCAAACCATCTCAATTAGGTCAGGTGATTGTGGAGGCCAGATCATCTGATGCAGCACTCCATCATTCTCCTTCTTGGTCAAATAGCCCTTACACAGTCTGGAGGTGTGTTGGGTCATTGTCCTGTTGAAAAACAAATTATTGTCCCACTAAGCCCAAACAAGATGGGATGGCGTATCGCTGAGGAATGCTGTGGTAGCCATGCTGGTTAAGTGTGCCTTGAATTCTAAATAAATCCCAGACAGTGTCACCAGCAAAGCACCCCCACACACCATCACATCACCTCCTCCAAGCTTTACGGTGGGAAATACACATGTGGAGATCATCCGTTCACCCACACCAAGTCTCACAAAGACACGGCGGTTGGAACCATAAATCTCCAATTTGGACTCCAGACCAAAAGGCACATTTCCACCGGTCTAATGTCCATTGCCCGTGTTTCTTGGCCCAAGCAAGTCTCTTCTTCTTATTGGTGTCTTTTAGTAGTGGTTTCTTTGCAGAAATTTGACCATGAAGGCCTGATTCACACAGTCTCCTCTGAACAGTTGATGTTGAGATGTGTCTGTTACTTGACCTCTGAAGCATTTATTTGGGCTGCAATTTCTGAGGTTGTTAACTCTAATGGACTTATCCTCTGCTGCAGAGGTAACCCTGGGTCTTCATTCCTGTGTTGGTCCTCATGAGAGCCTGTTCATCATAGCGCTTGATGGTTTTTGCAACTACGCTTGAAGAAACTTTCAAAGTTCTTGAAGTTTTCCATACTCAAGTAATATTTTACTGGGTAATTTTCACTTTTACTTGAGTCATTTTCTCTTCAAAGTATCTTTACTTAAAAATCTATATATATAAAGTAACCGGTCTTAAAGTAACGATGGACTGTCATTTCTCTTTGCTTATTTCAGCTGTTCTTGGACTTGGTCTTTTACCAAACAGGGCTATATTCTGTATACTCCCCCCCCCCCCCCCCCTACCACCACCTTATCACAACACAACTGATTGGCTCAATCGCATTAAGAAGGAAAGAAATTCCACAAAATAGTTATGTGAAGGTTGCGTGCAGCCATACAAATATCCACATCTAACTATGCGTCATCAGCAGCTATCATTGGATGCCACCCGTAAAACAGAGCTACAAAGTTCATTTGAGTTTCAATTTCCAATTCAGATTTTGAATCACTATCTTTTGCAAATGATAACAAGCAAATTACATGTTATTGTTGAAGTAGGAATTACTGCAATTGTCATCAAACCATTATTATTTATTAAAGTCCCATTATTGTATTTTATAAAACATCTCACATGTATGTTTCTTAAACCTTTAAAGGAAATGCAATCTGCGGGGTTACATTTGTCTCTGTGACTTTCCATTGCAAGGTGTAATATATAATTGCTGCACCTTTTTTTTTGGGGGGGGGGGGGGGGGGGGCGTGTGAATCTTCTTATGTTTAGTTGTATTTTTAACTTGTTTTCAGAGGTAAGGAAAGTCTGAGAATTGCGTGTGAACATTCAGAGACAAATTACATTCTTTACATGCAAGTTTAGTGACTAGAGAACTGGGTTATGGTCTTCATTATGATTCATTGTCTCAAGGTAACTTCACTAAGTTCTCATGTGTTTGTTCAGTCTGTACAGAGACAATGGAGGACTACTGTGTTTTAAGTGGTGTAGTGGAATTATTGTAATCAAAAGGAGAGAATTTTAGATTTCTTCAAAACAATCAAACTTTATTATTTAATTAGTGCAGTAATGGAGCTGGTCAGCAATCACCCCTGGAGGTGATCACTGAGAAATCAACCAGCTGGTTTCATCAATAGCATTTTAAAGCAAAGTCCATTCAGTCTACATGACAAATAACAGATGTATGGAATGGGTCACAAGGTTAAGATTTGTATGAAATATACTTATAACTCACAGCAGACAGTGAAAACAGTTCTCATTGTGAAGAGACCAGTGTCTGGAGCCATCTCCCCCTGGTACTCCAGTACAAAAACATGAACTCATGCTCTGGAATGGGGTATCACCCAAAGACATGGTAAATCTTCCAGAGGCCCCATCCTCAGTAGAACACACAGAGATGAGTGTTCTAACAACCCCCCTATTCTGTTCCATAAAACAACCATTTGATGCAATAACAGCATTAGAACATAATCTTGTCATTTCCACCATAGTGGTAAATGTCCTTTTCTGATTCCCTTTACAAATTACAGGGGAAATGTTGTCATCCCTGTCGTGCTGCATGACCGGTGATAGTCAGGTGAGTCACTTTAAATAAAGGTTGTATGCATCTATAAAAACAGCCACATTACAGTAATTTATATGCTAAAGTTTCTGAAACCTATTAGGATAATTTATACACATTTTCCCTTTATTTGACAATCCAGTGGGTTTTTGAATAGCTTAACTTCATTTAGAGCAGACATACCATATACTATTAAACATGTTTAATTCATTAAACAGACAAGTTGTGTTGTGATATTTTCAATTACATTTTTGGTTACTGAGAAATGGCAAGACATTCTTTGAACACAAGTTCAGTGACATTTATATTCAATTAGTTGTATAGATCAGTGTCTAATGCTGCGTTCAAAACCAAGTGAGAAGGTGGTTTTTACCATGACGTAATTTTTATAACTTCACAAAGCTCTCGTGTTTGTTCAGTCTTTACAGGGACAATGGACTGTTACACACAAACTGACCAATCGGTCAAGACGTTCTTGCCCAATCAAATACTTCTCAGCCTTATCTAGGCCTACCGTTCACTGAGTCGCAACGTCCTTACTTTAATAGCAACAATCTGAAGGATATTGCAATTCCCTTCTGGATATATTTTGCTGTGTTAATGTTCTCAGTACAAAACATGAACCACACAAATCCAATCTCTGGGAATTTTCTCATCAGTTTCAGAAAACTGGTATTGAATTTACTTTGAGTGAACCCTGTGATGTCTGGTTTGAAAGTATTTTCAGAAACTCCTTCATGTAACCCAATACAAGCAGGGGTCTAGGTTTTATTAAGTGAACTCAGAACTGTGTCAAACCTGAGATTATGAGAATACCATTATGTGTAGAAACCAAAGCTAGACAAATTTAAATCACCTCACTCAGTCACACCTCACATGAGACGGTTCAAAGAGCTCTCGCTCCCCCTCTTTTTATTCTCTCACTTTCATCCCCTTTAAATGTGACACTTTGATACTGAACATCACATTTCCCGCGTTCCTGTTGGTCGACTTTACATGCTGATCAGTTTGTGATTTGCATAGACTCAAAGCTCTCGCTCCTCTCCAGATGATTTCTAACAACTGAGAATCCATTCATCCTGAGTGTTCAGCATCTCTCAGGACAGGGAGCTGAATCGCTGTCTCATGCTGCCTCTAACACAGAGAGCCAGCATGCAATTGGATTAGAGACGTTCTTCTATAGAACACTATCTGAAGAACACTTATATCTGGGGACATTAAGGCAATAGCTCTCTACCAAATCCAAGTCTGTCAGATTTTTCACACCTTTTTGACATCAACAATGGTCTAAAGTCAAGCTGTGTCTGTTTTTCATGGCATCTGTTGAGTAAATAAATTCAGCAATATGCATTATGGGAAATCTGCAGGCTCCATCCCAGACAAATGGGAAAAATTGGCACCATCTAGCTCCTGTTTATGAGACGGTAAACTCTAAAAGTTGAACATTAAAGACTAGAGGGAATAACGGTCAGCAGGGGAGAGGGAGTCATGAAGGAAAGGGAGGGATGTGAGGATGGAGGAGAGAGAGAGGATGAGAGAGAGAGGGTATGGGGTAGATCTTAGGGAAGAGGTGGACACCTGCTTCTCTGAAATAATTACATACTGAACACCTGCCACACACACTACATTTGTAATTGACAAGCATCTTAACCAATATAAAGTAATCACTCCAAATATACCTACATCATATTCCAGACAATCTCCTATCAAGTCCCACAATCTAACACCATTACCTTTATAATTGTAATATCTCATCTTATTGTCGCTCTTATTAATAATAATCTAATCACGCCATAACACCCAGACCAGTGAAGTTGGGGGACACGGGAGTGACACAGAGCGAGGGCAGAGAAGGTGATTGATGCTGTAACATTGTGTGAGGCCTGGGGAGGCCTCGTAAGCGACCCGCTTGATTAGATTGGCCTGTATCGATCCCTGCTGCCGGAGCATCGACTAATCTCCTGGCGGGGAGAGGGGAATCGATACGCCGGGATTCAGTCACGCTTGAAAACAGAAAGGGTCATTTATTGTAATCAAAGGGCTAAATGAAAAACGTGAGAACAACGCTCCCGTGAGGTTGGACACTGAAACTGCATCTTAGACCTACTGTGAAATGAATGCTGTCCCATCCTGAATCAACTGTTCTGTGTGAGAGAGACATAGCTAAAACCTTTCTTCTGTATGTTTTGCTTAATGGCACAGATATTTCCATATAATTAGGAATTAGAATACCAGAATGGACATGGTCTTATGACGCCATTTTGGTCAGGGTGTCGGTCAACCATGTCCAGCCAGTGTGATGTGAAGGTAGTGTAAAACAATGAATTTGAAGATTATCTGCACATTATGTTTAGTAGCTAGCTAGACAGCCAGCCATTTTAAGTGAAATTATTCAAATATTTGTTCTAATTAACTGCCAATATTCCCAAAAAGTTCAACTTTTCAGCAGATGTGGCATCACCTAGGTGGGTGCTACATGTTGGGCAGTGGAGGAGCAGTAGCTACGGAGGAGTGGGTCCTATGGAGGAACTGGCCGTCGGAGAAGCAGATGTGGCATCACCTAGGTGGGTGCTACATGTTGGGCAGTGGAGGAGCAGTAGCTACGGAGGAGTGGGTCCTATGGAGGAACTGACCGTCGGAGAAGCAGATGGGGCATCACCTAGGTGGGTGCTACATGTTGGGCAGTGGAGGAGCAGTAGCTACGGAGGAGTGGGTCCTATGGAGGAACTGGCCGTCGGAGAAGCAGATGTGGTGTACTGATGAAGCACTCTGGGCCTGTTTGTCAGACTGTCTGTTTCTCTCTGGCTCTACCATCGATGCCCCCTCCCCTGAAGCTACACTGCCTTTCCAATCCAAACTGCCTTACCGCCCAGCCTTTCACCTGAAGCAACACTGCCTTTCCAATCCAAACTGCCTCATCTCCCAGCCTTTCACCTGAAGCAACACTGCCTTTCCAATCCAAACTGCCTCATCTCCCAGCCTTTCTCCTGAAGCAACACTGCCTTTCCAATCCAAACTGCCTCATCTCCCAGCCTTTCTCCTGAAGCAACACTGCCTTTCCAATCCAAACTGCCTCATCTCCCAGCCTTTCACCTGAAGCAACACTGCCTTTCCAATCCAAACTGCCTCATCTCCCAGCCTTTCTCCTGAAGCAACACTGCCTTTCCAATCCAAACTGCCTCATCTCCCAGCCTTTCTCATGAAGCAACACTGCCTTTCCAATCCAAACTGCCTCATCTCCCAGCCTTTCTCCTGAAGCAACACTGCCTTTCCAATCCAAACTGCCTCATCTCCCAGCCTTTCTCCTGAAGCAACACTGCCTTTCCAATCCAAACTGCCTCATCTCCCAGCCTTTCTCCTGAAGCCACACTGCCTTTCCAATCCAAACTGCCTCATCTCCCAGCCTTTCACCTGAAGCAACACTGCCTTTCCAATCCAAACTGCCTCATCTCCCAGCCTTTCACCTGAAGCAACACTGCCACCTTTCAATCCAAACTGCCTTAAATTCCAGCCTTTCATCCGAAGCCAAAGGAATATTCAATCTCTACCATCTAAATTTATATTGGTTGTTTGCTTTTTATGCACTTTGACATTTTCTGAAAAGAAAAGCGCTATAAAAGTTACATCAATTATTAACATTCCATACAAACAAATGCAATCAATCCACAGCCATCCACTGGCTGAAATCCGTTGATGCTAGGACTTAGGCAAGTTGTAAATGTAGCAATATGGATAATGCATCATATTCTAACACTCAGCTTTCCAAGAAAACAAACATTGAGACATTTGTCTGTTTGCATGTATTTTGGAAGATATATAGAAAATGTGTATAAACTGTAGGCCTAAATATATGTGAATATCGAGGGTTTCTTGTCATTTAATAGGATCTTTGTCGTGGAATTTGAATGTAGATTAGACTACTTTGCAGTAGCTGTAGGACTTTTTAATTATATGCCGTTTTAGATTGCACCATATACTATATATTAAGGCCCATATGGATGAAATCACATCAAGCGATAGCAGACACCTGCATAGCTAATGTTTTGGCATGTTGGAGGTGGAGCTGGGTTGGACCAGTTAAAACAGTGAACAGCTGCTCTTGCGATCATTGTCACGAAGCCACACCCCCGCCCCACTCACGTTAGAAGTTCAGAACCAGAAAGTGTAAGCTATACAGAAATAATCATGCTCAATTTGAAAAATCATTAAATGGAATAATGAGGTTTTCTACCATCCTAATCAAGGTGTAGATTAATCTATATCTCACACTCAGTGTTCCAACAAATCTGCATGTGATTTCTATTAATGGTATAATTCCAGGAGCTGCTTGTGGATTTACACTTTAGTCATTTAGCTGATGCTCTTATCCAGAGCAACTTACAGGAGCAATTAAGGTTAAAGCGCTTTACTCAAGGGCACAGACAGATTTTTCTGTCGGCTCAGGGATTTGAACCAACAACCTTTCAGTGACTGTTCCAATGCTTTAACTGCTAGGCTACCTGCCACCCTAATGCAGTTCCACCGCCGACACGGCCAAAACAAGCGCTATGCAGATGTCGGCTAAAAAGGATCTGATAAAATAGAGCCCTTTGTGTTTTATTTGACCCCTTTTTTGATATCCAATTGATAGTTAGTCTTGACCCATCGCTGCGACTCCACTACGGACACGGGAGTGGCGAAAGTCAAGCCACACTGCTTCTTGACACACTGCTCGTTAACCCAGAAGCCAGCCGCACCAACGTGTCTGAGGAAACACGGTCCAACTGGCGATCGTTGTCAGCTTGCAGGCACCCGGCCCACCACATGGAGTTGCTAGAGCGCGATGGGACAAGGACATCCCAGCCGGCCAAACCCTCCCCTAACCCGGACGACGCTGGGCCAAACCCTCCCCTAACCCGGACGACGCTGGGCCAAACCCTCCCCTAACCCGGACGACGCTGGGCCAAACCCTCCCCTAACCCGGACGACGCTGGGCCAAACCCTCCCCTAACCCGGACGACGCTGGGCCAAACCCTCCCCTAACCCGGACGACGCTGGGCCAAACCCTCCCCTAATCCGGACGACGCTGGGCCAAACCCTCCCCTAACCCGGACGACGCTGGGCCAAACCCTCCCCTAATCCGGACGACGCTGGGCCAAACCCTCCTCTAACCCGGACGACGCTGGGCCAAACCCTCCCCTAACCCGGACGACGCTGGGCCAAACCCTCCCCTAATCCGGACGACGCTGGGCCAAACCCTCCCCTAATCCGGACGACGCTGGGCCAAACCCTCCCCTAATCCGGACGACGCTGGGCCAAACCCTCCCCTAATCCGGACGACGCTGGGCCAAACCCTCCCCTAATCCGGACGACGCTGGGCCAATTGTGCGCCGCCTCATTCGTCTCCCGGTCACGGCAGCTGTAACACAGCCTGGGATCGAACTCGGTGCCGTTGTGACGCCTCAACGTTCTAAGACAACGCAGTGACTTAGACCAATAAAAAACACAGGGCGGCGCAACGGTCTACCACATCATCTGGGCCAGAACCATAATAAAGACATGTGTAAATGTTGACAACAAAAAGTCTCTGTTGTAATGACCTGTATTACTCTGTAGATAAGGTATCTCTAGATCAGCCCACAACGCAGACACGAATATAGGACACGCTATCTCAGTCTAAAGTCTGTAGTCTCATTAAATATGGGTGTGTGTACACACCAGAGAGTGTTTGTGTGAGTGCATACACACCAGAGAGTGTTTGTGTGAGACTTGGTTCTAGGCCTTCTACTCTCTCTCTTTACACCAAGTCACTCGGCTCCGTCATATCCTCACTTGGGCTCTCCTTTTATTGCTCAACCACTTCTCCTTCCCCCTTCTGACACCCAGGTGGCGACACGCATCTCTGTGTGTCTGGCAGACATCTCAGCTTGGATGTGATCCCACCACCTCAAGCGCAACAAAACGGAGCTGCTACTCCTCCCAGGGAAGGCCTGCCCACTCCAAGACCTCTCCGTCATGGTTTACAACTCCACGGTGTCCCCCTCCCAGGGTGCAAATAACCTTGGCGTGACCCTGGACAACACCCTGTCATTCTCTGCAAACATCAAAGCAGTGACTGGCTCCTGTAGGTTCATGCTCTACAACATCCGTAGACTACGACCTTTCCTCACACAGGAAGCGGCGCAGGTCCTAATCCAGGCACTTGTCCTCTCCTATCTGGACTACTGCAACTCGCTGTTGGCTGGGCTCCCTGGTTGTGCCATCAAAGCCATGCAATTTATCCAGAAGGCTGCATCCCACCTGGTGTTCAACCTTCCCAGGTTCTCTCATGTCACCCTGCTCCCCCGCACACTCCACTAACTTCCAGTCGAAGCTCGCATCATGAAACCGGGCCTCTTTGAAGAGTATCTTAAATAACGCTCACGACGCCCCCAAAAAACACGTCTTTTCCTACTAGCACTGACTTTGCTGATCCTTTGTTGAGAGAAAATGTATTTGATACGATTGTGATGTGTATCACCAAGCTACTTTAAGATGAATGCACTAATTGTAAATCGCTCTGGATTAAAGCATCTACCAAATGATTGAAATGTAAAAACGTGTTCAGAGGAGCAGCCAGACCTGCTGGTGAGCCTCCAACACATTCATAACTTTTCTCCCTCCCTTCATCGTTCCTAGTCTCTCACACTCCCTCTCATACCCCACTCAAAATAATGCACAGTATTTACAATATATCAGTGGAGGCTGGTGGGAGGAGGTATAGGAAAACCGGCTCATTGTAATGGGTGAAAAATGTAGTTTCCATATGTTTGATTCCATTTATTCCATTCCAGCCATTACAATGAACCCGTCTCATAGCACTTCCCACGTGCCTCCACTGCAGTATACAAATATGCTATAATATACACTGAGTGTCCAAAACATTAAGAACACCTGCTCTTTCTATGATATGGACTGACCAGGTGAAAGCTATTATCCCTTATTGATGTCACATGTTAAATCCACTTCAATCAGTTTAGATGAAGGGGAGGAGACAGGTTAAAGAAGGATTTTAAGCCTTGAGACATATTGGGTATGTGTGCATTCAAAGGGTGAATGGGCAAGAGTAAATATTGAAGTGCCTTTAAACTTGCCATGGTAGGACGTGCCAGCCGCCCTGGTTTGAGTGTTAAACCCAGCAACGTTGCAGTTCTTTTCACACAACAGTTTCCTGTGTATCAAAAATGGTCCACCACCCAAAGGACAGCCAGCCAACTTAACACAACTGTGGGAAGCATTGAAGTCAACATGGCCAGTATCCTTGTGGAACGCTTGACACCTTGTAAAGTCCATGCCCCAACGAATTGCAGCTGATCTGAGGGAAAATGGTGGTGCAACTCAATATTAGGAAGGTGTTCCTAATGTTTTGTAGGCTCAGCGTAGATTAAAAGACATAGCTTGTCGTGTAAAATCGTGAACATTGTTAAAAATGTACAACAGTAATTACTCTCCCTCCCCCTTTCTCATCTGCACCTTCAATCTCTTGCCAATAATTAATCAATAAGTAAACTTGACAGATTTATATTTTATTACAAACCATGTAAATCCATATCATTAGATTCTAAGCCACTCAGACATACACACATACACATTTTCCACTCAAACACACACCTTTCCTTCAAAAT
This sequence comes from Oncorhynchus clarkii lewisi, assembly GCF_045791955.1. Lineage (NCBI taxonomy): Eukaryota > Metazoa > Chordata > Actinopteri > Salmoniformes > Salmonidae > Oncorhynchus > Oncorhynchus clarkii. The sequence continues at coordinate 9,764,091 of NC_092148.1, read as the reverse complement.
TCACTCATTCTGCGATCAGTCTCTGGTTCTTTTGTCTGTTCCACTTTCCTCAATCTGTTTCCTCTTTCTTTCACTCTCCTCTTCCTTCCTTCCTCCCCTCTTCTCTTCAGAAGTTGCCTGTATGTTCAGTTTTGTCTAATGGTTAAGGTTGGGATTTGAGCAGGATATGCTGATCCTAGGTCTGTCCCTACAAGCATCTCTTACCTGGAGCCCTAAACAGGACGGGCGGATAAAAGATCAGGACATGACGTTACAAACAAGGAAGACACATCATTCACGTGAGTCGCGCTCCATTTCCTCATTCTCCAAGTGGTGGGCAGGTCTATAGCGGCTCACGCCCCTCCCATCCACCACTTGGAGGGCGGGGTTTCGGCAGGTGTTGTCCATGCTGCCCAATGAGGTGTACCTGTCAGGAGACGGACAGAGGACTCAGTCAGAGACTAGGACGGGGGAGTAGACAGTGAGAGGAAACAGAGGACATGCTTGATTAAGGTGTGTGTCTTCTTACCCTTTATCATATAGAATACAGTAGGGCACATATAGAGTCCTCAGGAATGACCAGATATCATGATACGTCCAGTCCTGATGGAGACAGAGAGAGAGGGAGGGAGAGAAACCAAGAAAGAAGGGGGAGAGAGAGACAGAGAGAGAAGGAAAATGAGAGGGAGGAAGAGAGAGCATGAGAGCACGATCTTCGTGTCTGGGTTGGCGCCCCCCCTTGGGTTGTGCCGTGGCGGAGATCTTTGTGGGCTATACTCGGCCTTGTCTCAGGATGGTAAGTTGGTGGTTGAAGATATCCCTCTAGTGGTGTGGGGGCTGTGCTTTGGCAAAGTGGGTGGGGTTATATCCTTCTTGTTTGGCCCTGTCCGGGGGTATCATCGGATGGGGCCACAGTGTCTCCTGACCCCTCCTGTCTCAGCCTCCAGTATTTATGTTTAAGTTTGTGTCAGTTTGTTATATCTGGAGTACTTTTCCTGTCTTATCTGGTGTCCTGTGTGAATTTAAGTATGCTCTCTCTAATTCTATCTCTCTCGGAGGACCTGAGCCCTAGGACCAAGCCTCAGGACTACCTGGCATGATAACTACTTGCTGTCCCCAGTCCACCTGGCCGTGCTGCTGCTCCAGTTTCAATTGTTCTGCCTGCGGCTATGGAGCCCTGACCTGTTCACCGGACGTGCTACCTGTCCCAGTCCTGCTGTTTTCAACTCTGTAGAGACAGCAGGAGTGGTAGAGATACTCTTAATGATCGGCTATGAAAAGCCAACTGACATTTACTCCTGAGGTGCTGACTTGCTGCACCCTCGACAACTACTGTGATTATTATTATTTGATCCTGCTGGTCATTTATGAACATTTGAACATCTTGGCCATGTTCTGTTATAATCTCCACCCGGCACAGCCAGAAGAGAACTGGCCACCCCTCATAGCCTGGTTCCTTCCTAGGTTTTGGCCTTTCTAGGGAGTTTTTCCTAGCCACCGTGCTTCTACACCTGCATTGCTTGCTGTTTGGCGTTTTAGGCTGGGTTTCTGTACAGCACTTTGAGATATCAGCTGATATAAGAAGGGCTTTATAAATACACTTCTAATTTAAAAAAAAATCTAAATCAAATGTATCACACACACACCCTCAGAAAGGGAACATTGCAAGCATCATGTCTCACCAGCAGGGGGTTGACCCTCATGTAGTCCGGCCATCCAGGGTCAGTGAGACACATGGGTGTGAGTGTGTGTGAGTAGGGGTCACTCCTCCTGGTGCCCATACACACAGCTCTCAGCTCCGGCCTCCTCTCCTGTACCTCACTCAATGCCTGCCGAATACTGCCCTCCACTGAGAAAATCTCCAGGTCATATCTATGGGACACAGGATGGAGCTCTGCTAAATAGTGAGCCAAAGTCTCTGTATAATAATACTGTAATACATTTTATTATCAGAGTTTTGCTCAAACGCAAAAGATGCAATGCAGATCAAGCTACAACCATACACAGACCTGTTGGGGACAGAAAAAAAGTACATACAGTGGAGCAAAAAAGTATTTAGTCAGCCACCAATTGTGCAAGTTCTCCCACTTAAAAAGATGAGAGAGGCCTGTACTTTTCATCATAGGTACACTTCAACTATGACAGACAAAATGAAAAAAAAAAAAATCCAGAAAATCACATTGTAGGATTCTTAATTTATTTATTTGCAAATTATGGTGGAAAATAAGCCCCAAAACATCACTGCTCTAGAGGAGATCTGCATGAAGGAATGGGCCAAAATACCAGCAACAGTGTGTGAAAACCTTGTGAAGACTTACAGAAAACGTTTGACCTCTGTCATTGCCAACAAAGGGTATATAACAAAGTATTGAGAAACTTTTGTTATTGACCAAATACTTATTTTCCACCATAATTTGCAAATAAATTCATAAAAAATCCTACAATGTGATTTTCTGGATTTTTTTCTTCTCATTTTGTCTGTCATACTTGAAGTGTACCCATGATGAAAATTACAGGCCTCATCTTTTTAAGTGGGAGAACTTGCACAATTGGTGGCTGACTAAATACTTTTGCCCCACTGTAGCTAACAGAGGTGCAGTATATAGGGATTGAGGAAACGACCTAGCGATGCTAACGCTAACTACAGAGACCGATAGCTTACCTCTTTATTGTGTCCTGGAGGAATCTCTCCATCTCTGGGAAGGGAGAGACGATGCGAATGTACAGAGCCTTTACCTTGTCCTTACCCTCCGGATACCGCCTGCGAGGGAGGGGGAGAGAGAGAATAAATACGAGGTAGATTTTCCCAGTAAACAATCAATTCAGACAGGAGAACACAATATGGGTTAAAAGTCACATATCGTCTCATTCCTTCATTCTGTGTTGACAGAAAACTGTCTTTCTCTCTCTCACCGTTTCAGTGCAGCGTAATATAGATGTAGAAGAGCAGTGCAGTCTTTGCCTCCATTGAAGCCCACACAGATCTCCCCTGCCGAATACTGATCCAGAGCAGTCTCTATGGTCTTCAGAGAGTTTGCCACTTTATCACCCAGTGGTGTGCCTATGGGAGATGGAGTTCATACAGACAGTTTGAATCATGGGAAATGTTGTCACTGTCATTTTTTATGGGTACTCTACCTGTCCCTCCCTCCACCACCCCTCCCTCCTTTGGTCTCTCACACACACACACCGCTGTTGGCCAGTGTGTAGACCTCCTCAGTAGCGATGGACACAGGGTCCGTGACCAGGGGAACCACACTGCCTTTGGGCATCTCCTCCAGCAGCTGAGCCCGGGCCTTCTCCACCTCCTCAGAGCTGTCTGAATCCAGCACCAGCCTGACCCGGTGGTAGTTACTGAGCCAGTCAGGGTAGGAGCCCAGAGCCACCCTCTTCCCCCAGCCCGCCTGCAGGCGGGTCAGCACCGGGGCGATCAACGCCTCGTCTGCATCCACAAACACCTACAACACAACACGGGGAATACATAACATTATAGTAGGCATCCATTGCAGCAGTGGTCCTGTGCAGGCTTTGCTCCAGCCCAGCACAAACACAGCTGATTCAGCTCATCAAGGTCTTGATGATTAGTCCATAACTTGAGTCAGATGTGTTAAATCTGAGATGGAACACAAGCCTGCACACCCTGTGGGTCTCCAGGTCCAGGAGTGAAGCGACGTTTGTCTGTTGAAAACGTCCTGTCAACTGTATTGTAGTGGAGTCAGACGGTTGGTCACCTCACCTCTCGTGTGTGGAAGGTGGTCCCTGAGCCAGCGAACAGGTGCTCCAGACCGTTGAAGGCTCTCTCCAACAGAGACGGGATCCCAGGGAAGATGTAGACGTTACGCACACTCACCTGGGAATGTCAGAGACGGAGTCAGAACCACGACCAGCATGACATCAAGCATCTCCAGACTCTTAAAGCCGGTGGCTCCAAAGCACTCATATTTCCTATCATTAAAATATATTTTACCTGGTTTCAGACACTGACCATCAGGTAGAATGTTCATGTTTTCTACATGATATCATGTTATACTACAGCGTTGAAGTATACTCATTTCTGATTGGCTAAAAGGGCATTATAGAATGACGTTAAAACCAGATAACTGGACAGTTGGAAAAGATATCGGGACGCCTTGCAATCATGAAAATTGTAAACGCAGGTCCAACGGGGATTAAAAACGTATCTAGCTAGCGTCTATTTGTTTTTGCAGAGACATGTTTTGGAGCATCTGATGATCTAACGTGGTGAGTGATGAACATGAATCTCTCTGGACAATACCAATGTTCCCTCTAAACTGTGCGTGTGCACAGGCGTGACACAGTAGAAATATCAGCCTGCAAAGAAAAGCACGAGATTGAATTTCACTTAACTTTCCAGTTTTTCCCCCTTAGTTAACACTATGAACTGTGGGAATTGTGATCGAATCAACACAATATTAGCCACTTTCAATGCAACCTACTTAGTATCCTAAACTAACTATGCAAGGGATTTTTTGGTAGGCAGAACGCATCGGAGAAGGATTCTGTTCAGCCCTTACTCTTCACAGACAGGTGCGGCATAACCAATCAGAGCAGCAGTAGCCTACATGCAAATAGACCATTGCCATATATGGATCTGTACAAAAGTTGAAGAACATACGCACATCCAGGTACTTTTCGCAGGTGAATTTATGGAAAGCGCTGCACACTGCTCCCAAACTGTTTCACTAAGTGACGTCACTGAGTACTGCCCATATATATATATATATATATATACTGCTCAAAAAAATAAAGGGAACACTTAAACAACACAATGTAACTCCAAGTCAATCACACTTCTGTGAAATCAAACTGTCCACTTAGGAAGCAACACTGATTGACAATAAATCTCACATGCTGTTGTGCAAATGGAATAGACAACAGGTGGAAATTATTGGCAATTAGCAAGACACTGCCAATAAAGGAGTGGTTCTGCAGGTGGTGACCACAGACCCCTTCTCAGTTCCTATGCTTCCTGGCTGATGTTTTGGTCACTTTTGAATGCTGGCGGTGCTTTCACTCTAGTGGTAGCATGGGACGGAGTCTACAACCCACACAAGTGGCTCAGGTAGTGCAGCTCATCCAGGATGGCACATCAATGCGAGCTGTGGCAAGAAGGTTTGCTGTGTCTGTCAGCGTAGTGTCCAGAGCATGGAGGCGCTACCAGGAGACAGGCCAGTACATCAGGAGACGTGGAGGAGGCCGTAGGAGGGCAACCCAGCAGCAGGACCGCTACCTCCGCCTTTGTGCAAGGAGGAGCATTGCCAGAGCCCTGCAAAATGACCTCCAGCAGGCCACAAATGTGCATGTGTCTGCTCAAACGGTCAGAAACAGACTCCATGAGGGTGGTATGAGGGCCTGACGTCCACAGGTGGGGGTTGTGCTTACAGCCCAACACTGTGCAGGATGTTTGGCATTTGCCAGAGAACACCAAGATTGGCAAATTCGCCACTGGCGCCCTGTGCTCTTCACAGATGAAAGCAGGTTCACACTGAGCACATGTGACAGACGTGAGAGTCTGGAGACGCCGTGGAGAACGTTCTGCTGCCTGCAACATCCTCCAGCATGACCGGTTTGGCGGTGGGTCAGTCATGGTGTGGGGTGGCATTTATTTGGGGCACCACACAGCCCTCCATGTTCTCTGCATGATTTCCTGCTAAGAGCCCGGATCTCAATCCCATTGAGCACGTCTGGGACCTGTTGGATCGAAGGGTGAGGGCAAGGGCCATTCCCCCCAGAAATGTCCAGGAACTTGCAGGTGCCTTGAAGGAAGAGTGGGGTAACATCTCACAGCAAGAACTGGCAAATCTGGTGCAGTCCATCAAGAGGAGATGCACTGCAGCACTTAATGCAGCTGGTGGCCACACCAGATACTGACTGTTACTTTTGATTTTGACCCCCCCCTTTGTTCAGGGACACATTTTTCCATTTCTGTTAGTCACATGTCTGTGGAACTTGTTCAGTTTGTCTCAGTTGTTGAATCTTGTTATGTTCAAACAAATATTTACACGTTAAGTTTGCTGATATATATAAAAATAATGGCCCCTCCACCCCCACCTGGGACGCCCGATGAAGGGTCGAAACGTTATAAATAAAATGACCTGGGAGCAGCAGTGTGCGGCGTTATCCTTTTTGTTTTCCATATATGGATCTGTGCCATTCACTTTGAACTGGACTGGTTACAGCATAAGCAGTCGTGAGTCGATGAGCTTGTTTTGAGATCAAAAGTGTGAGCTGCCTTTAGCCACTTGTGCACATTTGTTCATATTCTCTGCTAGTTAGTGAGTTATTAGTCCAGTTATAGATCATTTGTAGTCAGCAATGGGGGAGTGGTTGTTTTCTACATGAGCACAAAATGTGTACATGTCTAGCCATCTTTGAGATGCAAGTCAGGTAAAGAGCTTTTTTTGTCTTATAAGGGGCAGTGTTGTTTTTTGGGACAGGCTTGAGTAAGATAATTAGCCAATAGGCAGATTGTAGCATAATTTCTCTGTAATAATGGTATGGGAATAATAATGCTTTTTATTTTGTGAAGTGGTTTCTTGCATCAAACAACATTTTCAGTCACCTCGTCTGAAGGACAAGTGGATAAAAAGGTTAATGTCAAGCCCTGCAGGTTTTTTCACAAGTCTCATGGAATGTAGGCCTACATTGAACACCACACATCGGCTGCTACTGTAAGCTGACGATGGAACAGCTATTTCCATGTTAAAATGTTATGGGATGCATTTTCTCCATTGTTTTTGGGTGGTAGGCCACTCTGGTAGGTCAAATAGGCACAGTAGCCTACTTGACCACAGTCTGAAAACTGTATCTTAAAGCGGGTACAGCCTCAGTAAATGTGCGCTGGAAGTTGCACAGAATTTTCACAACATTCAAGTTTGCGCTCAGCAGACCTGAAATTTGCTGAGTGCCAAATTGTTTTGAGGGAACATTGGGCCCTACTTTTGCAGTGGCACCATGCTGTCAAATCCTGCCACATAATTCTAGTTTGCCCAGCTTTTTTCAGACCATTTTTTTCCCCCATTTGGTTGTCATATTGGCAGGTTTGCTAGCAACAAACTATTTAGCTAGCTTCTAGCCTAGTGTTTGATATGCAATGTGATCTCCTCGTAATGAACAGTGTAGACTGTCCTGACGAGAAGGCAAACTTTTCTATCTATACCAGGCAAAATCGGGCATTATCAGCTCATTGTTATCGATTTATTCAAATGAATGTCAATAGAAAACATCTACTTTGCTGTTAATCTTGCTGAAGAGTTTGACTGTGTTAGCCATAGCTAGCTGGCTAGCTTGCAAGCAAGGGATAAGAATGTTGGCAGTGCGCATGGCAACGGGACAAAGAACAAACGACTGGGTCACGTCCATAAATATCGAACTAATCATAATGAACCACTGGGTCGAGTCTTTGGCAACCAAAATATGAGTATGAATTTGCTTATATGAGTGAAAATATCAATGGATTTTATTTTATTTTCTACCGGTAAATGTGTGCTTAGTATTGTTTTCTTTGGCAAATGTAGTATAAATGAATGCAACAAAATAAACGTTGCTGTTATTCGGCTGCAGAGGTCGGGACTGTGTTGCTGTAGCTAGTTGGCGCCGCCTGCCACTCTGCCGTCCGTTGTTTCCAAGGTAATGTACAGAACGTGGGTGTTTATCCCTTACATGTTAAAGGAGTCAGATGATGCATTTTACATCATAATGATGATGTGGCAAGTGACGCTTTACTTCTTGAAAGTCCAATATCTTGACTTGACTGCTAACATTCAAAACATTTAGGGACTGTATCAACAGTGGACTAATGAGAAAGAAAATACCAAAACATATTTTTGTTTAACAGTAGTCAGCCACTGACCAGTGGGTAGCGTAGTGGCTTTCCAGTTTGAGGGTCAGTGCCGTAGTTAAGCTTGGCCGAGCGAGGGACCATGGCTAGCTTCATGGCTGCATTCTCCCTATCCACCACCCCAAAGAACTCCTCCACCAAACGGGTCAGCTCCGGGTGGGCATGCAGTTCCTCCTCGAACGCCAAGGCAACACTCTCGAAGGTGACGTCGTCGTGGGTGGGGCCTATTCCCCCAGAGGTGAGCAGGTGTGTGTACTGTGGGGCCAGGAGGGCCACCTCCTTAGAGATGACCTCCTGCTGGTCAGGGATTACTGTGACACGCTGGACACACACTCCCAGCTTCCTCAGCGCTCGCGACAGGAAGGCACTGTTAGTGTCCACAGTGTGACCCTGAGAGAGAGTGGGTGGGTAGAGGGAGGGAGAGACTCTTTAGATTAGCTAATTCCTAAGAGATAGGGACTTCGGGAGGAGGTTGTTGTCAGAGATCAGGCATATTCCACTCAGTACCAAGCCCCCATCTCCAGTATCACCTTGAGTATCTCGTCCCCGATGATGAGGATGGCTGCTGTGACAGCCCCCCCCTTCTGTTGACAGGAGGTACCGCAGCTCTGGTGATTCTGGGCCATGGTTACAGTGGTGACCTGGACCTGGGCGGCCACTCTCCTCACATGCACCGCTGCTCTACTCAGCCTGGACACAGCCTGCAGCATCCAGGCCTGAGACAGAAAGAGTGGGGGAAAGAGAACCAACTAGAGAGGGAGGCAGGGAAGGAGATGGCTATGGAGGAGTAGAGGAGAGGGAGAAATGGGGGAATGGACAGCAATAAGTTTGTCATCATATTTACATAAGGCAGGGAGGGTAAACCAGGGGAGGAGTGTTACATACACAGGATTTCACCATAAATGATTGTCCAGTTAGCTACCTATTCTATTTGAAATCCAAGCATTAACTTGAAGTTATGGTGGCTCAAATGTGTTGCTGTCTAAGTTCAAGATACATGTCTGCTGTAGTTATAAGCCACCTGCCTATCTAGTGGCAGCCCTCATTCTCCACTTGTTCTGCCAGTCACATTATGTTAAAGGTCTCCAAAGCACACATATCCCTGGGTCGCTCCTCTTTTCAGTTTGCTGCAGCTGGTGACTGGAACGAGCTGCAACAAACACTCAAACTGGACAGTTTTATCTCAATCTCTTCATTCAAAGACTCAATCATGGACACACTTACTGACAGTTGTGGCTGCCTTGTATGATGTATTGTTGTCTCTACCTTCTTGACCTTTGTGCTGTTGACTTTGACCAATAATGTTTGTACAGTGTTTTTGTGCTGCTACCATTGTGTTGCTACTGTACCATGCTGTGTTGTCATGTTTTGCTGCCTTGTTATGTTGTCGTCTTAGGTCTCTCTTTATGTAGTGTTGTGTCTCTTGTTGTGATGTGCGTTTTGTCCTTTATTTATATTGGATTTATTTGTTTAATCCCAGGTCCCCGTCCCCACAGGAGTAGGCCGTCATTGTAAATAACAATTTGTTCTTCACTGACTTACCTAGTTAAATAAAGGCTAAATAAACCAAAGTAAAGGGCGATCTCGCCACGGTCATTCGGCGAGGAACAAGCCAGCCACAACCATTGCATTGGACCAGATACGGAAAAGGAATCGAGACATCCCACTCGCACATATTTTTCAGGTTCATATTAAGTCAACGGAACTATGACAACTGTTTTCAAAGGTAAACGGCCTGCGTAAGATGTCTTAATTTAGCCTACATCATTTGCTAACAGCTAGCTAGTTACCCACTGCGCACATGAGTTTGTATATAACCATGATCATTAGTTTAATGGCAACGTGATATGCTTTCTACAGATCATAATTTATCTCTGCTGTGACAATAGATAGCAACAATCATGTATTTGATAACCCGTGTAATCAACAGACAAGTGCTTACCCTAAAGTCGCATACGTCCTCGTAATGTATTAGCCGACAAAACTGCATGTCCTTCAAAGACTGGGCGGCTCTGGCGAGCCAATCAAGAGCAATAAATTGCAATCTCTGAATCCAGAAAGCCAATGAGCTGTGAGAAGGCGGGACGAAATGTTACCACGTGTTTGTTTGTGTAGCGGAAGTACAGGGTGTGCAGTGTTGCACTGTCTAGAAGGGATACAACTTTTTTTCGTAGTAGGTTTAGCCTAACGTGAGCAGTAGGTTATGAGAACTAGGTCAAGGTTAGGAAAAGAGTTAGGATTAGCAAAAAATAAATAAAACATACTTTTGACGTCAAATTTCACAACCTGTATCCCTTCTAGACAAGACCCTGATAACATGCACCCAGAGTATGCCTACAATATTATTTTATGATTATAACATTATTATTATATTAGCCTCGACCAAGCAAAAACACGTGTTTTAAGCCTATCTGCAACAGAGTTTACAATTCTTACAATGATTTGTGATAAACCATAACAAAAACAATAAGTAGGCAGTAGAACGTAGATGACTGTCCTTTGTATGTTAATTGGTAGAGCATGGCGCTTGGGTTGTAGGTTCGATTCCCAGGTTGGACCAATACAAAGAAGGATTAAAATATGCACTCACTGCTGTAATTCGCTCTGGGTCGTCTGCTAAATGTAAATGTTTTTATTTTTATTTTCTAATACTGTCAAGAACAAATATTAATATGTGCGCGTGCAAATATGGTATCTACCAGCAGAGGACTCCAGTGAACAGTATTCACTATGCATAAATGACTGGGCTACATGGATATATCTAGACTATAGGCTATTTATCATATTTTACCTATTCAATAAGGGTCTATTCTATTATTGAACATTATTTGGTCTCAGTGATCCAATCATAAACATTATGAACTGCTATTCAGGTTTGTTCTCGTGCTCCTCGGTCAAGAAATGTTGTAGCCTAAAACACAGGCATTACAGTTGCACTATGCAAATAATAATGTGTGATTCAACAAAGACTGTGTCAATGTGGTTTAATGTTAGTTTACTCAGTTATACGGTAGGCTGGTTTGTTATTGTGCGAAGTTATCGTTTTGCGCAATCCCTTTCTTTCAAGGCCGCTCAACCGCGGCCCAGGTGCAGAGAACCACACAAACTGAGTGGCAAATGACGTTACCATTTGTTCGCGGAAGTGGCTTTTTTTGTGTTGGTAGAAAGGAGAGGAAAGGAAGAGAAACTAAAGAAGAAAAGTTTCAGCCCTCTTTCTAAATAAATTCATATGCACACTGTACGACAGCTGGCGTTTTGAACCTTCGCATTCAGCCACTTGTGTAATTTAGTTAGAGGTAGGCCTACGGGACAACAACAGCTTGGAGAAAACAAGAGGCACAAAAGGGACAAGGAGGAAGATAGCTGGTAAGTTCTCCTGACAAAAGTTCAGCACACTTCTCTGGGCATGGTTTGGGATTGAATTTTAAGGGGTGCGTGTTGTAACGTGGTAGAGAGACGTTTTAGGACATTCGAATACTAAAGCAATAACATTGTCTGATTGATTAATATTATTTGCTATAGTCCGATTGTTGGCTGCCTTACTTTTTGTTGTGCCATCAGTTCGATGTTGGCGAAACAATCTTTTGCTGATATCTATTCTAGCAAGACTGCTGAGTTCAGTATAGCCGTACTACGAAAAATGTAAGAATGGTAACATTGCGAAATATAGCCTAGTGATACAAAGTAACTAGCCTAGGCCGAACATTAAACATTGTATCTATTCAACAGAAGTCGCAAACAACCGTGTTGTCACTTTTGGGTGTTTTCAAAATAAAAGTGGTTTGCTGCATAGGCTACTAGAAATAGTCAGTTCTGTAGGCCTGGGTCTCTGGGATATCATTACTTTCCTCACAACAAGTTGTCCAACTCTGACAACAAGTTGTCCAACTCTGTCATTTAAACTGTTCTGGTAACACTTTATAGCCCTACATGAGTACTAATACTGTAACAAGAAAAGTAACCGCATTGTTTGTATTGACGTGTTTACGTACTACTATAGCAATATGGAGTTTTGTTTGTTTTTCTACACGTGGAACAGGAAGTGGCCACTATTCTGCTTATGTAAACGCCACAATACCTTCTATGCAATGGAAACTATGCTACCATTCTTACTATGTAAAAACATGTTACTGCAAGAAAATTACTAAATGAATCCCAGTGTTACCACACAGGTTTAGAGAAACTGAATCTAAAGTCTGACTAAACAGGCTGGTTTTGGCTTTCTGTAAATGCTCTAGTTCTTTTTCAGCGACCTAATCAGAAGTTAGGATTACACAACATTTCTGTGATGTGCAATATAGATCTTTAGCATATTGTCAAGATGGCATTCTCATGGAGATGATTTAATGTTTCAATAGGTCTAGGTTTTATATTGTCATGGAAGTGTAACTATATGTTTCAGACAACAATGATCATTTAAATCATCTGTAACAAGCCCTGACTAAAACAGTGCTCTGTAGTTGGATACGTGCCTTACAGAACATTCAACAACAAGCTGTGATGCTGGGCCCTTCATAAGCCTATGATTCGGGCTGTATTGGTGTGGCCAGATACATAAACACACACAGTTGTTATGGTTACCCACGCCTCAGTCTGTGATGGGATTACTGTTGTTCGACAGCTGGCCTGTTCCTGCGCCCTATACTACGTATGTGGTTTGAGGAGTTAGCGAGGTAACTTTGGTCAACTCTGAGTTCAACTCGGGATAACTGACAGTGGCTCACCTTTTATCCAGGTACATTTCTATGGCAACAAATCCAGAACTAACCTGCACCTGGGCAGGCTTACTCAGGGTTAACTCCATGTATCCTGAATGAAGTGTCACGAGTTAAAGACCAATAAAATCAAGTAAAATGTGTGTATAACTTAATGATTATTATATCGATAGGAGTGGGGGAAAGGTGCTCGTGTATTGATAAGCACACTAAAAAGGCATTAACGATAATAAAATAAAGATGGCCCTTCAACAAGTCTATTTTACACCACAGCCTGCTGAATGTGCAGCATAACTCTTTTCATTTTGCACAAATTAAGACGTGGCACTGACTCGCCCATGGATGGATGTTTCAGCCTTGTCTCAGTGAAAAGTTTGGCGTTCCACCAGACACGTGTGACATGCATGCACAGTTACAAGCCTGCTAGAGTTAGCAGCAGGCATATAAGCAATATCCACTGTTGTAGTATGGATGAAGCCTGAGCTGGAATGTGACTAAAGCTGGCTAGCTTTAGAAAACCCTGAGTAAATCTAAGTTTAATCATAGTATACCACTCTGATGGTTTGGCGACACCCCAGACAGACAGGAGTCAGGGATGGAGTGGATAGAGGTAGGCTTATGTGTCTGAACAGACTGCTTCATAATAAGCCCAGCTCCCATATCACACTCTCCCACACTCCTTAAACTCACTGTCAGTGGGTTATCTCTCTGATGGTGACGAAGAGGAGGAAGGCTTGACTGACTGCTGCATGGGGATAATAAACTCTGAGAGACTGAAATGTCAGTGTTAGAAATGTACATGCACACACACTACCAACTAATCTATTAATCTATCTGTCAATCAAATACATCCTGTTTGACACAGAGCTTCACAATTCACCTCAGACCCTCTCAATCAAACAAGGTCTGCCTAATCTAATGCAGACCCTATCAATCAAAAGCAGAACCAATCAGTCCTGTTTGTGTGATAAGCTTGGCTTGGTGACACCTTTCGTTAACTCCCTTTTGATTTGTCAGACAGGTGTGTGTATCTCTGCTCAAAAATAAGTGTGTGCGAGCGCGTGCACATATGCATGTGTGCACACGTGTGCCAGCCCTTAGTTGCAATTGGCAACAGTCTTGGATTTCACTCAGCGTCAGTTTGTGTATCAATATGAGGCTATGTCTGACATGTAGCTCACTGCCAGAGAAAAAAGCCAAGCAGCTGGCTAGATACTGCTCTGTTTTAGCTGGCAAGATACTGTTTCAGCTGTTGTGAGCAGCAGCTTATCTGCATCAAGAAGAGCTTTTGTTTCCATGGTTTTAAGAACATTCATATGTATGACCTTTGACTTATTTGGGTCCTTCTCTGTAACACTTAATTGTGGACCCAAATAGTTTTCAGTGTGTGTGGAAACACTGTAGGAGCAGATATCTGGGTCTCAGTGTGTGGTTGTCCGTCTCTTACAACGTAGCGGAAGAGATGGTGATGCCTGAGCTCCACTTCCTGCCCTGCAGCCCTGGTCTGTCTCCTACTCACTTCACATAGACACTTAAGACCACATGCTGAGCTGCAGACAGATTCACTCCCACATAGATACATTTAAACTAAAGGCCTACTAGTATTTACTTGATGCACTTAATAACTGTAAGTCGCTTTGCATACAAGTGTCTTCTAAATGGCATATATAATAATCAAGTCCCAAAGTAATCATTATGATACCACTATTCATACATTCATAGACTTTTTATGATACAAAACAGGGATCTTTATCAGGGTTGCACATGCTTCATACTCAGGCCAATAATATACTGGTGCTTCCTGCCGGTCCTGTCAGTCACATTTGGTCAGCAAAGTTAAAGAGGGACATTCCTAATGTCTGATGTTATTAACAGGAGTACTATGAACAGGGAGCAAATGGGACTCCTGTCCACTGAATGGAACCGAATGAAATGAATAGAATGGTTAGCTCCCATACTTCCTGGTCTCCTTTATGATATCTCTGTGCCTAATCCTGTTTTCTGCCATCCTAGGTTCATGGCATTGGGTCTGTGTGGCGTGAACACCTCTGTGTGGGAGGTTTGTGAGGTTAAAAGGGAACTGTTTCAGTCTCACATCCTGCTCTGGCCCAGAGGCTACAGTTTCCAGGGATTTCTTATTGTTTCTCTGTAAAGTGTTACACTCTAAGAGTTCCCTATGGTGTGCAGTCTGTGTAGTGTTACACACTAATAGTTCCCCTGGCTGGCTGAGCCTGTAGTCAGGAGTTCTCTGTCTACCATATCAGTATGTTTGTGAATAAAGTGATACGACTCTGAGTTTCTTCAGTCTTTGTGCTGTTGTCTTGAATTATCCAATTTATTTGGGCCATGAGTTGTGTAGGATAGGCTATGAGTCAGAGCGAGTCTGTATAGATTTGGACAGGACAGACCTGTCCTGTGTCTTGTAAAGTATTGGTCTCCGTTAAGGCCTGTGGTTCTGGACAGTGAGGTGTGTGCGCGTGCGTTTGTGTGTACAGCATTTCTTGGGCCCTGTAGAATTGGTTAATATTCATCAAAGCAGCAACACAGAAGGGAGAGGGACATGGGGAGAATAGATGGAGAGAGACCGATGGGAGATATCTTGTTATTCAGTCAAGTCTAGCAGTCACTGCCCTGAGAATCTTTGGTTTATATATGACAGCTTTGCACGCACTTAGTGAAGACATCAAAACTATGAAATAACACCATTATTCTACAATGTAGAACATAGTAAAAATAAAGAAAATAATGGTTAGGAGTGTCAACTTTTGACTGGTACTGTATATACATTTTTACACCCAGGTTAAAACACTCACCAGACAGATTATTAGGTACACCCATCTAGTACTGGGTCAGACCCCCTTTGCCTCCAGAACAGTCTGAATTCTTTGTGACATTCTACAAGGTGCCGGAAAAGTTCCACAGGGATGTTGGTCCATGTTGGCGTCATGGGCTCACTCAGTTGCTGCAGATTGGACAGTGGTACATACATGCTGTGGACAGCCCGTTCCATCTCATCCTAAACATGTTCTATTGGGTTGAGGTCTGTGGACTGACCAGGCCACAACAATAAACTGAACTGGCTGTCATGTTCCAGGGGATGTTTCCACTCCTCAACTGTCCAGTGTTGGTGATCACGTGCCCACTGGAGCCACTTCTTGTTTTTAGCTGATAGGAGTGGAACCCGGTGTGGTCAGAACAGGAGGCAGGCAGAATGGGAATGTGTGTGTGTTTGAGTATCTGAGAGTAGCTAAGTATGTTAGTAGGCAATAAAACAAACTTTACCTTCAGACTGTCTGTCCCTTTTTAATAGCCAGACAGCGGCACACATTCCAGCAAATAAACACCTGTTTCAAATAAATGGCGTGTCTAAATGTAATTGTTTACGAGTGAACTTCAGTGAGTACAGTAAAGATAAAGGAGAGTCATGGATGAGACAGCAGTGTGGTTTGACATGGTCGGCTCAACTACCGTGGATACAAGAGGTGCAACGAGTGAGACAATGGTGCTGAAACGTGAAATCGGGGGGTGTATGATGGGCAGGCTAGTCTTTGCATGTCTGATCTGCGATGGATTTGTTATTACAATGTTTATACTGGTCACAAACAGTGTGGTAGTCTTTTCAACATTTTATTGAGCAAGACCTGTGTGCCTTAGGAAGTAGACGCCTGGCTGAAATAAAGACCTGTGTGCCTTAGGAAGTAGACGCCTGGCTGAAATAAAGGCCTGTCTCGAATAAGCGGCGGTTGTGTTCAGTGATTAAAGCAAATAAACACCTGGGATATTAATAGAAGTTTTACAGTATTTGGTATTGAAGGATAGAGGAAGGGACAGACTTGGAGAACCTGAGAGGAAAAGAGAACATCAATGAGAGACAGAGCAGACAAAAGGGAAACAGACAAGAGTAAGTGAAGGAAGGAGAGTGGATAGAGAGAATAAAACGAGGATAGGGACAGAGTGAGAATGAAACGAGGAGAGAGGAAGGGAGAGCGAAAAAGAGGGTGAGAGTTTCAGGTTGTTTGCCCCGATCTGTTTGTCTCACATGTAGAACTGTTAACTGGTCTGGTCGGCTGGTTGGCCTGCTGAATGCTGAAAGCCTGGCTAATCTAATGTCCATATGACCCACAAATCACATTGATATACCCTCTATAACCTGACTATTTCTGGACCTGTTCTGTCATATTCACAACACCTGACAGGTTATATGTTGTGCGTGTGTCTACACATATTTGGAAAGGAAAGCTGTTGTCTGGATTTATTTGACTAGTCCCTGTAAGTAATTCCTTTCATTCCACAATGTGTGTCTGAACATGCTCAATACACACACACAACGTCTTTGGTATGATACAAAAACAGCTTGCCTAACGTGTGTGTGTGTACCTTTGCGCTCACCTGAGCAAGGAGGTCACATGACTCTCTCCACAGCTGATCCAGGGAGCAATGCATGCTCCAAGCCAAGTGTTTGTGAGGGAATCATTTAGGAGAACTATGATTTGCTACATGTACAACGCTCAGTGATTGGCTAAGAGTGTGTGTGCTGATGTGCGCTTTGGTGTTTTTAGGGTTACAGACACTCACAGGCAGTCAGTGTTGTCCCATGGAATACATGGTAAGAAATTGAGAGACACACACAGAGGCATATGGGTTGCTGGTTGCGCCTCCCACTGTCAGTATCTCCCTGCTGTAAAGGACATTGTTTATTTGTCTGTCTAAGACATTTAGAGGTGTGTGTGTGTGTGTTACACTGGTGCAGGGCCTGTTGTGGGGTTGCTGGGTGTGCGTTCAACAAGCACAACAATCACTCTGTATACCGCTGTGATCTGTATGGTGAACAGTGTCATCACACTGTGGGTGTGCGTTCAACAATCGCTCTGTATACCGCTGTGATCTGTATGGTGAACGGTGTCATCACACTGTGGGTGTGCGTTCAACAATCGCTCTGTATACCGCTGTGATCTGTATGGTGAACGGTGTCATCACACTGTGGGTGTGCGTTCAACAATCAATCTCTCTGTGGGCAACGCTTTGTAACGCTGAGGTGTTGACGTGGGTTCTGCGCTTCTCTTACGTATTCTGTCTCTCTAGCGGTTCTGCAGTTCTAGGTCTTCTTCTGTGTTTCTGTCTGAATCTCGGTTCTCATCACTGGAAGTTCTCACTTGGTCCACTGATCACTTTGGTTTTCTCTTTTCTTTTTAAGACTTGAAGAATATGTATCTTGACTGCCACATCAAGTGTATTGTTTCTGTTGTTACTGTCCTGTTTGTGAGATAATAACCTGTTCTTTACCAGCGGGGAACTCGTGGTACAGTAGCTGCTTGGCATTGCCAGGTTAAGTGTCCATATTTGGCCATATACATCAAGGTTATTCACAATGCCCTCAAATCAGCCTGCATATCTGGTCTGTCTGTCTGGTCTGTCGAAAGAGAGAGACAGAGACTCTCCCCTCCCTTTTTTTCTCTCCCTCTTTTTCTCTCCCTCTCTTCCTCTTTCTGTTTCCTTCCTTTTTTCTCTTTCCCTCCATCTCAATTCAATCCATCTGGTTCTCAGGTTACCAAACAGGGAAAAGGGGGAGGGGCCTTTTAGAGGGGAAACAGCCCATGTGGGCTCTACTATCTCCCTCTCGCCTTCCCCTCCTCCATCCATTCCTTTGTCCTTCCCTGTGTGTGTGTGTGTGTGTGTGTTTGTGTGTGAGAAAGGGAGAGAGCAACGCTCAGTGCACACACGTGCATGTACTGTTAAATGGTTTAGACTGCAAAGTGGGAGAGGGGGAAAGGGAGGGAGGGGAATGAAACGAGAGAGGGGAAGGGAGGGAAATGGAACGAGAGAGGGGAAGGGAGGGAAATGGAACGAGAGAGGGGAAGGGAGGGAAATGGAACGAGAGAGGGGAAGGGAGGGAAATGGAACGAGAGAGGGGAAGGGAGGGAAATGGAACGAGAGAGGGGAAGGGAGGGAAATGGAACGAGAGAGGGGAAGGGAGGGAAATGGAACGAGAGAGGGGAAGGGAGGGAAATGGAACGAGAGAGGGGAAGGGAGGGAAATGGAACGAGAGAGGGGAAGGAGGGAGGGAAATGGAACGAGAGAGGGGAAGGAGGGAGGGAAATGGAACGAGAGAGGAAGGAGGGAGGGAAATGGAACGAGAGAGGAAGGAGGGAGGGAAATGGAACGAGAGAGGAAGGAGGGAGGGAAATGGAACGAGAGAGGGGGAAGGAGGGAGGGAAATGGAACGAGAGAGGGGAAGGAGGGAAATGGAACGAGGGAGGGGAAGGAGGGAAATGGAACGAGGGAGGGGAAGGAGGGAAATGGAACGAGGGAGGGGAAGGAGGGAAATGGAACGAGGGAGGGGAAGGGAGGGAAATGGAACGAGGGAGGGGAAGGGAGGGAAATGGAACGAGAGAGGGGAAGGGAGGGAAATGGAACGAGAGAGGGGAAGGGAGGGAAATGGAACGAGAGAGGGGAAGGGAGGGAAATGGAACGAGAGAGGAAGGAGGGAGGGAAATGGAACGAGAGAGGAAGGAGGGAGGGAAATGGAACGAGAGAGGAAGGAGGGAGGGAAATGGAACGAGAGAGGAAGGAGGGAGGGAAATGGAACGAGAGAGGAAGGAGGGAGGGAAATGGAACGAGAGAGGGGGAAGGAGGGAGGGAAATGGAACGAGAGAGGGGGAAGGAGGGAGGGAAATGGAACGAGAGAGGGGGAAGGAGGGAAATGGAACGAGGGAGGGGAAGGAGGGAAATGGAACGAGGGAGGGGAAGGAGGGAAATGGAAGGAGGGAGGGGAAGGAGGGAAATGGAAGGAGGGAGGGGAAGGAGGGAAATGGAACGAGAGAGGGAAGGAGGGAGGGAGGGAGGGAAATGGAACGAGAGAGGGGAAGGGAGGGAAATGGAACGAGAGAGGGGAAGGGAGGGAAATGGAACGAGAGAGGCAGGAGGGAGGGCCATGGAACGAGAGAGGAAGGAGGGAGGGAAATGGAACGAGAGAGGGGGAAGGAGGGAGGGAAATGGAACGAGAGAGGGGGAAGGAGGGAGGGAAATGGAACGAGAGAGGGGGAAGGAGGGAGGGAAATGGAACGAGAGAGGGGAAAGGGAAGGAGGGAAATGGAACGAGGGAGGGGAAGGAGGGAAATGGAACGAGGGAGGGGAAGGAGGGAAATGGGAGGGGAAGGAGGGAAATGGAACGAGAGAGGGAAGGATGGAGGGAGGGAGGGAAATGGAACGAGAGAGGGGAAGGGAGGGAAATGGAACGAGAGAGGGGAAGGGAGGGAAATGGAACGAGAGAGGGGAAGGGAGGGAAATGGAACGAGAGAGGGGAAGGGAGGGAAATGGAACGAGAGAGGAAGGAGGGAGGGAAATGGAACGAGAGAGGAAGGAGGGAGGGAAATGGAACGAGAGAGGGGGAAGGAGGGAGGGAAATGGAACGAGAGAGGGGAAAGGGAAGGAGGGAAATGGAACGAGGGAGGGGAAGGAGGGAAATGGAAGGAGGGAGGGGAAGGAGGGAAATGGAACGAGAGAGGGAAGGATGGAGGGAGGGAGGGAAATGGAACGAGAGAGGGGAAGGGAGGGAAATGGAACGAGAGAGGGGAAGGGAGGGAAATGGAACGAGAGAGGGGAAGGGAGGGAAATGGAACGAGAGAGGAAGGAGGGAGGGAAATGGAACGAGAGAGGAAGGAGGGAGGGAAATGGAACGAGAGAGGGGGAAGGAGGGAGGGAAATGGAACGAGAGAGGGGGAAGGAGGGAGGGAAATGGAACGAGAGAGGGGAAAGGGAAGGAGGGAAATGGAACGAGGGAGGGGAAGGAGGGAAATGGAACGAGGGAGGGGAAGGAGGGAAATGGAACGAGGGAGGGGAAGGAGGGAAATGGAAGGAGGGAGGGGAAGGAGGGAAATGGAACGAGAGAGGGAAGGAGGGAGGGAGGGAGGGAAATGGAAGGAGAGAGGTGGAGGGAGGGAAATGGAACAAGAAAGGGAAGGAGGGAGGGAGGGAAATGGAACGAGAGAGGGGAAAGGGAAGGAGGGAAATGGAACGAGGGAGGGGAAGGAGGGAAATGGAAGGAGGGAAATGGAAGGAGGGAGGGAGGGAGGGAAATGGAAGGAGGGAGGGAAATGGAACGAGAGAGGGAGGGAGGGAAATGGAACGAGAGAGGGAAGGAGGGAGGGAGGGAGGGAAATGGAAGGAGAGAGGTGGAGGGAGGGAAATGGAACAAGAAAGGGAAGGAGGGAGGGAGGGAAATGGAACGAGAGAGGGAAGGAAGGAGGGAGGGAGGGAAATGGAACGAGAGAGGGGAAAGGGAAGGAGGGAAATGGAACGAGGGAGGGGAAGGAGGGATATGGAACGAGAGAAGGAGGGAGGGAAATGGAAGGAGGGAGGGAGGGAAATGGAACGTGAGAGGGAAGGAAGGAGGGAGGGAGGGAGGGAAATGGAAGGAGAGAGGTGGAGGGAGGGAAATGGAACAAGAAAGGGAAGGAGGGAGGGGAAGGAGGGAAATGGAACGAGAGAGGGAAGGAGGGAGGGAGGGAAATGGAACGAGAGAGGGAAGGAGGGAGGGAGGAGGGAGGGAGGGAAATGGAACGAGAGAGGGAAGAAAGGAGGGAGGGCGGGAAATGGAACGAGAGAGGAAGGAGGGAGGGAAATGGAACGAGAGAGGGGAAAGGGAATGAGGGAAATGGAACGAGGGAGGGGAAGGAGGGAAATGGAACGAGAGAGGGAGGGAGGGAAATGGAACGAGAGAGGGAAGGAGGGAGGGAGGGAAATGGAACGAGAGAGGGAAGGAGGGAGGGAGGGAAATGGAAGGAGAGAGGTGGAGGGAGGGAAATGGAACAAGAAAGGGAAGGAGGGAGGGAAGGAGGGAGGGAAATGGAACGAGAGAGGGAAGGAAGGAAGGAGGGAGGGAGGGAAATGGAACGAGAGAGGGAAGAAAGGAGGGAGGGCGGGAAATGGAACGAGAGAGGAAGGAGGGAGGGAAATGGAACGAGAGAGGGGAAAGGGAATGAGGGAAATGGAACGAGGGAGGGGAAGGAGGGAAATGGAACGAGAGAGGGAGGGAGGGAGGGAGGGAAATGGAACGAGAGAGGGAAGGAGGGAGGGAGGGAGGGAAATGGAACGAGAGAGGGAAGGAGGGAGGGAGGGAAATGGAAGGAGAGAGGTGGAGGGAGGGAAAGGAGGGAAATGGAACGAGAGAGGGAAAGGGAAGGAGGAAAATGGAACGAGACAGGGAAGGGGGGAGGGAAAGGGAAGGAGGGAAGGAAAGGGTAGGAGGGGGGAGGGAGGGAAATGGAACGAGAGAGGGAAAGGGAAGGAGGAGTGAGCGGATGAGACAGGAAAAAAGCAGCAGCACGTGAGAGAGGGAGAGAGAGAGGCGGCATCACCCAGACAGATAGACCGAGAGGGAGAAGGAGAGGATAGACAGCGAGCTCGTCTCTCACTCACACAGAGCTGGAAGGAAAGCAAAGGGTGATGAGAGAGCGAAGCAAGAGGAGGAGAAGAAGACAATGAAGGAGTGCCGTTGTTCAGCCCTGCCATTCTGCTGTTTCACATTCGGCTGAAACGGAGAAGAGAGGAGGAGGACAAGCTGGGGAGAGGATAGATGGAGAGGATATGAGATCTGGCAATGACTTTGTGATTTAAACGAGTGGAAGAGAGGAGAGAGAGAGGGTGTTTAAACATGAATATGGTTCTGATGTGAATATGGAGCTCTGTTAATACCATGCTACGGATAATCACCTCTACTCTGTTTAACCCAAAATAAGGAACAATTGTTTTACATTTTTCATTCACTCTTGAAGCAAAGGAAGAGTTCTGAAGAATTTATTCACAACTCAAAACAATTATAGGTGGAAAAAAACCTGCTCTGCAAATTATTATACAATCACCACCTTTGTCGTTACTTACCTAAGTACCTGTACTTAGGAACAGTACCTGTACAGGAAAACATTCAGGTTGTTGTTATGCAATTTTTTTCTAAAGTGTTAGCTATTGTGATTAGTAAAGTTTATTGATATTAATATTGACCATCATATATGAAAGTATTTCATCCTCTGAAGCAATATATATTGTGTTAATCCATGTGTCCTAGCCAGAGTCTGGAATCAGCCAGGTTGGGACGTCAACATTGATTTGGTTATATGGCCAAACTTTGATCATTTCCTGACTGGTATTGATCCCTCCAGGAGTCTCTGGCTGGCCGACCGGCTGTAGTTTCTATAGTTAGATGTTAAAGACCGTAATGGGTCAGTCTCAGCTCTGCTTAGCTGCTCCTGGGCTCTGATTTGTGGAAGCAATCTGTTATCTCGTTGTCTGAGATGTTTCTGCCGCTGTCAGGATTTCTCAATATAGATCCTGAGCAGGCTTCTCTTTTAATGTTTGTTGCCACGGCAACTTGCATCCGCCTCAGTCGGAGACAGACTGAGATGTAAAGTTCTTTTGAGTCTTTTTCTCTTTTTTCAAACACTGGTGCTGTTCTTTCTATACGGGTCTGTCTAGGGTGGTGATAACCAGGAGAAATAGTCCAGACAACTGGTGGGGTGGTGATAACCAGTCCAGACAACTGGTGGGGTGGTGATAACCAGGAGAAGCAGTCCAGACAACTGGTGGGGTGGTGATAACCAGGAGAAGCAGTCCAGACAACTGGTGGGGTGGTGATAACCAGGAGAAGCAGTCCAGACAACTGGTGGGGTGGTGATAACCAGGAGAAACAGTCCAGACAACTGGTGGGGTGGTGATAACCAGGAGAAACAGTCCAGACAACTGGTGGGGTGGTGATAACCAGGAGAAGCAGTCCAGACAACTGGTGGGGTGGTGATAACCAGGAGAAGCAGTCCAGACTAGAACCTCTAACCTATTTATGTAAATGTAGGCTCTGTCTAGAATGAATTTGATACAGTGTTCTTACTGGTTTGCCATGAGGTATATCTCTCGTTCTCTCTCTTTAGCTTGTGCTGTGCCATCTTTGCCATATTAACTAGTGTCCTGACCGGGACAGGTGGTATATCAAGCCGATGTCAGAAATGACTGGACTAACCTGGATTATAATCAGATGATTCTACTGATACTGTATGTGGACATATCATTCACTTTGTACAGCTGTGGAACTGTGTAGTCTTAACTGGTATCATCAACTGTGTGTTGTTTATGTGTTAGTGTAGTGGTGACTTTCTCTACTTGTGTGTGTTTTCTATCTGTGTGTAGGAGAATCAGGACATCTCTTCAGGTAGAGGGCGCTGTACTCTGCACTCGTCTGACCTACACTGTGCTTTATTCTGTGCACTAACATCCGGCAGGGCGAGGGTTAAACCTGCTGTACTAGCATTTACTAGTGTTAACCTATGTTTGCTAACTGACCCGTTGGCTATGTTTGTGACATCTCGTCACTGTTAGCAACTGGTTCTGTCTGTTGCTAGCGTTGCATTGCGTTCAATTGTGAAACGCTAGCAACTCTATACGTTCATCTGTGTTGACATTTATATTTTAGTCATTTAGCAGACACTCTTTTCCAGAGCGACTTAGAGTTGTGAGTGCATATTGTTCGTACTGGTCCCCCATAGGAATCGAACCCACAACTCTGGCGTTGCAAGCCTAATGCTCCACCAGGTGAGCCACACGGGACATGTTGGCTACAGCCACTAATTGACCTTTCACTGGTAGTGCTACAGCACTAGGACAAATAGACATTTAGAGCATAGACTATAATGGAAGACTTTTGTAGTACTGCGAAGACAGTTAGGCTGTGCTAAGAGCCTGCCGTAGGCTGTCGTAAGACCTTAATAGCCCTTCATACCCCCTACATAGCACTTCATAGCTAATCCCAGTCTGTATTCTGATGTGTTCTGGTGCTCTCTGTCTGGGAGGAGACGTTAGCTAGCGAGTGCTGTGGCAGGCTCTGTAGACACCCTCTGGTGCTAGACTGGTGTGATCGAGCGAGCGTCCCTCTGTCTGTTGCTAGGCAGCCAAAATCAAACGGCTAGCTGGTAGCCCTCTGCTTCCAAACATACAGGGCTTTAGCCGTTAGCGCTTGTTGTTGAAAGTCAACTTTCTCTGGTATCATCGTGAAACTTTTGGTGCCAAATTGTCAATCTGTTACAAAGTTTTATCTCTGTGGGTCAAACCTGGCAGAGTAATGGTTAGAACATGTGTAAAGTTCTGGAAACAACACTGATATGTGAGCTGACAAGCCCCTGGAGTTATATTCCAGATTCAACCTCCGCTATTCAGTCCTGTGAGCTGTGTCTTGTGGCTGGAGACTGTTCATGTTAGACATCTTTAGTTTTCTCTTTGGATGGACTATGCAGATTGTTCGGACTGTAGTTAGCTCAGTGTTTCTAGTTAGGCTAGTACTGTATCGTGCTGTGCAGTGTTAAGAAATACACATGCTTCTCTCAGGTAACTGACTATTGGCGTGGCTTGTTTAAACAAGACTGTTTCTGTGGAATCGGTAAGGAGAGAGAGAGAGAGGGGGGAGGGAGGTTTAATTAAGTGTAATGACTGGGTGATTGAGTTCTCTAACAAGCCTCCAGTACCATTCAGGTCTCATTATCATCAAAACAATCGCACCGGTGGTGTCATCAGCCAATGACCTACATTCTCTCTTGTTACATCACCACTGTGTGTGTCACTGTTTCTGTAACCAGAAAGAGGCAACTTTTCCAACTCTAGCACTTCTGATGCTATGGTGCTCCAGAACATATCCACTCTAACCAGGGCAGCAATGTTCTAGAACAGCTCTACCTACGGTTTTAGCCATATCAGAAACTTCAGTCAGGGACAAGCCCAGCATCTGGTCTTTTTCTTTTCTAGTGGTGTCTGTTACTAGGTTATGTGCATTGTATAGACTCTGGCTATAGTTACAGAGTGAGTGTGGAGAGAGACAGACAATCTTTGAAGTAGAGGGACTGTTTAAGAGGACAGTCTGGAGAACGGGAAAGGAGACGAGGGAGGGGGGGAGGGGGAGCGAGAGATCATTTGGAAGAGAAGGCAGGAAGTGGTGGAGCGAGAGAAGGAGGAAGTGCAGCGGCTACTGAGGGAGGCACAGAAAACAGTGTGGAGGAGGAGAGAGGGATTCCAGGAGAGGATAGGAGAGGATAAGCTGAGGGGAGAGCGAAGCGCAGAGAGAGGGAGAGAGACTGTACAGGAGGTGATCTGGAGGAAGAGAGAGGAAGAGGGGGAGAAAGAGAGGGAGAAGGCCAAGGCCATCCAGAGAGGACACGAGACCATCTGGAGGAAGAGAGAGAGGGAGTGAGGAAAAGAGAAAGAGAGAGAGGGTGAGGAAAAGAGAGAGAGGGGGGGGTGAGGAAAAGAGAGAGAGAGAGGGAGTGAGGAAAAGAGAGAGAGGGGGTGAGGAAAAGAGAGAGAGAGAGAGGGTGAGGAAAATGGAGAGAGGGGGTGAGGAAAAGAGAGAGAGGGGGTGAGGAAAAGAGAGAGAGAGAGGGTGAGGAAAAGAGAGAGAGGGGGTGAGGAAAAGAGAGAGAGAGAGAGGGAGTGAGGAAAAGAGAGTGAAAGAGTACAGAGGAGGAAGAGTTAAATTACTTAACAGTATTCTCCAGCAGCCTTGGAACCTGAAAAACAAAGCTGCTCACAGGAGAGAAAGAGGGATAAAGAGAGAGAGAGGAATAAAAAGCAGGAGCGATAGAGAGATTTTCCCTGCCAGAAATTGGTGTCTGGCCATAGATCAGCAGGTCTTAACAGAACTTTGCTATATTAAGCTCTGCAGATAATCTTACTCTATTGTATCGACCCGTCACTGCTGTGTCTTGGCAGTGTGTGTGCGTATCAGCGCTGTGTGTGTGTGTGTGTGTCCCTTCTGATCTACTCGTTGGCAGCTGATAGGGTTTTTATGGGCCCGTGTCAGGCAAGAGAGGCTAGTGAGCTACTGCCCCGACAGACACGCTGAAACGTGCACACACACACCACACACCAGACTCACACACTGTGCCATTTACAGGCAGAAGAGTAGGTTTCTACTCCAACACATGCTAACAGACACATGAGGGTAGGCCTCTTGATGCAGTAACTCATACCACCTGAGTGTCTGTGTCAATAGACAATCACATTCTGAGGTTATATGTGGAATCTCCATGGTGCTCAAAGATGAACAACTGGACTTAAGTGTCATGCTACATTAGTTGACATGCTGATGTGCTCAAACAGCATTTTTCAGAAAATCCTTTTTGATTCTGTCTATTGGAAAGTGGCATTAATTTCTGTGGATTGAAAGTGATGACATGTTGTAAGACTGACAGCGAAGACACCAAACAACTGAGTATCACTCCATCAGTGTGCTGGGTTAGACTCTTAGAGAGTGATCCCCTCTGATCTTCAATCGCTCCTCTTGCTGCTCTCCTCTGTCTTGTAGATGGTGTTTCTTGCGCAGTGTCTGCTGCACTGCCTGACAATGACGGGAGGATATAAAACAGGGCGGACGGACAGACAACGGTCACTGAGAGGGAAAGAAAGACGAGCGAGTTTTTGAGCGAGCGACTGATAATACAGAGAAGGAGAGAATGAACCACCGTTGTTGTTTAGACTGAATCACACCAGTGTGTGTGGACTTGTTAGAGAAACACTGAAATAACATCAAACATCTCAGATCCATGATGGAGCTGGTCCCTAAAACTAAGTACACTCACTTCCGGAGTGAATCTCTCAGTTCGAATGACGATACCAACTCCAACCCTTTGTCCCTCCCCCCTTCCACCCCCGCAACCCCCCTCACCCCTCCTGGGCTACCCTCCTCCCTCTCCTCCTCCTCTCTCACCCCCATCCTCCCCCCTTCCTCCCCCTGCCGGGCTGAGAACAGCCCCACCACGCTCTGTTCCTTCTTCCCCAGGATGGGAGCCCTTCGCCTGGGCGTCTCTGCTACTCTACTCCCAGGCCTCAAGGTCTCCAGCAGGCCTCAGCGGGCTCAAGCCCCCATGGGGTCTTCAGGGGGTAACAGTTCCAGCTCTCCCACTCCTCACCCCCCTCCCTGTCTAACAGCTCCCTCTCCCCCCCATCGCCCCCCTCTGCAGGATATGAACCGGCTGGGTGGGGCGTCCAGGAGGGCGCGGGTGGAGGGGGGGCAGCTGGGGGGAGATGAGTGGACGCGCCACGGCTCCTTCGTCAACAAGCCCACCAGAGGATGGCTACACTCAGACCATGTGGTCAGCACCACTGGGGTCGCCTACTCAGTACGGGTAAGAGTTGGTTGTTCTCTGTTTTTCAGTTTGTAGGATGTAGGCCTATAGGCTAGTACTTGCATATTTCTTTAACTTTCCATATCTGTCAATTTTTCTGTTGCTCTCTCAAAATGATCTATTCTTTTGTCTGTCCATCTTTCCGTCTGTCTCTATCTCTTTCCATCTGCCCCTCCGGTCAGTGTGGGTGTTCTGGAGGAAATGGAATCCTAGTTCATATGAGTTCCTTTCCTGTTTCCTGTGTAGTGTATGGGCTGTGTGGAGAGGAGTGCTGTAGGAAGTGGCATCCCTATTCATATGCGTCTCCTCTCTATTTCCTGTGTAGTATATGGGCTGTGTGGAGAGGAGTGCTGTAGGATGTGGCATCCCTGTTCATATGCGTCTCCTCTCTATTTCCTGTGTAGTATATGGGCTGTGTGGAGGTGCTACAGTCTATGAGGGCGCTGGACTTCAACACCAGAACTCAGGTCACCAGGTGAGAACCTCCAATTGTTCAAGGGATAGTTCACCCAATTACAAAATGCCATATTGGTTTCGTTACCCTGTAAGCGGTCTATGGAAACATTATGACAATCAAAATCCCCCGGAAGTATCTCAAATGTATTGTAAAGCTCAACAAAGTCACTTATAGATGATTTGAACATGATGCGCGGAAAATGCTAATATCAGTACCATGACTTGAATGGGATTTGTGCAACAATTGCTAAAACGTTAGCATTTGGAAACAGTGCCAGCAAAACCAAACCAAGGCATGGATTGCTGTCATACCTTGTCCTTAGACTGTTTACAGGGTAAGGAAACCAATGTGTTATTTTGTCATTTGGGTGAACTAACCGTTTAAGCTGTTGTTTAAAGCTAATGATCAAGTTACTGCACGCAGATGTACTGTGGTTAGGTAGTACAAAACAGAGCCATGTAGTTAGAGCTAAGTGTTGTATAGGGCTCTGGTTCAAAACAGAGCCATGTAGTTAGAGCTAAGTGTTGTATAGGGCTCTGGTTCAAAACAGAGCCATGTAGTTAGAGCTAAGTGCTGTATAGGGCTCTGGTTCAAAACAGAGCCATGTAGTTAGAGCTAAGTGTTGTATAGGGCTCTGGTTCAAAACAGAGCCATGTAGTTAGAGCTAAGTGCTGTATAGGGCTCTGGTTCAAAACAGAGCCATGTAGTTAGAGCTAAGTGTTGTATAGGGCTCTGGTACAAAACATTGCAAATCACAAAATGTACTCTTACTAGCTACCTCCTTTTCACATAAAAATGCATTATTTATCTCCAGTTCATATCCCCCAGTTCTCTTTTTTGCCCTGTTCTATTTTGGTCCCTAGCCGCTACCCATTCCGTGTTGGCCAATCTGAAAGGACTGTATAGGTTTAACAGTATTGTGTGTGTGTGCCTACCGCCCTCACAACCTCTAAATTAGCATGTTCTGGAATCCTGGTGGTTTCCTTCTGGTTTCTATAGTGATGTTTGTATCCATGGTGAGGATGAGTGTGGTTGTCAGGATGATCAAGTCTGTGTCACATGTTGCCAGATTTCATCTAATCTGCTATACAGTGTGAAATCCACACAAGTGTGTTACAGAGAGATTCTCACACGTGTTGTTGTTTCAGAGAGGCTATCTCAGTGGTGTGTGAGGCAGTGCCTGGAGCCAAAGGAGCCCAACGCAAGAGAAAGGTACACCAATATACACACACACAGAGTATTATTTATTTATGTGTTAAGTGGAGGGCCGTGGTCAGGGCGTTGTTGGATCTGGATTTAGCTGGATTGACCACTCTGTGGTCAGTGGTACTTCCAGGTAATTACCTCTGTCTCTCTCTTTCTCTCTCACTGTCTCTCTCACACATGTACACACTGCCCCTTGTATGAGGGAGACTTGTGACTAAGTTGTGTGTGCCGAGACTAAGCCAACTCCAACTGGGCCGGGCCCAGTCCGTCTTTCTGGGGGCATTCCAGTAAAACTTAAAGCATCCACCCAAACACTACATAAAACAGCTATATACCCAACAGACTGGTTTGGCTAAAGCATGTCTGGCCCTGGGAGACTGTGGGAGACTGTGGGGGACTGTGGGAGACTGTGGGGGACTGTGGGAGACTGTGGGAGACTGTGGGAGACCGTGGGGGACTTGACAAGCTTCAGTTGAACATATGAACCATTGAACAGAGCAGAGTCAGACAGGATCACTGGCAGCCTGCAGCTGTTCTTCTATATACACACACACACACACACGGCTCAGACATGCTTCTCCCTCTCTATTGCCTTCACACACACACACACGGCTCAGACATGCTTCTCCCTCTCTATTGCCTTCACACACACACATTCTTCTCTGTATATTGTACAGTACGTTTACTATGCTCTGTTGTGATCCTTTAGAATATCTTCTGTTTAACATGAATGTCCCTCCCTCCCCTCCCTCTCCAGCCGTCGTCTCGCTGTATGACGTCCATTCTGGGGAAACGTAACCTGCAGTTTGCTGGGATGACAATCAGCCTGACGGTCTCTACCAGCAGCCTCAACCTGCTGGCCTCCGACTGCAAACAGGTGACACACACACACAAGCACACTCGGGCATGGATCCTGAATGAGTGTTTGTTGTTATTGATTTATCTGGGTTTGTTATTACAGACTGTTACATGGTGTTAATTACATCATCCAGTCAGTTAGGTATTTAGTATACACTAAATCTAACTGTCAATGGAACCAACCCATACTGCTGAATGGAGAGACATAATTTCTCTCTCTCTCCACCTCGACAACTCAACTCTTTATCATGCTAAAATATCTCTCTCTTTTTCTTTCTTTCTCTTCTCTCTTTCTCTCTCTTTTCACAGATAATTGCAAATCATCACATGCAGTCCATCTCTTTCGCTTCTGGAGGAGACCCAGTGAGTCATACAGCCCTCTCCCTCGCTCACCTCACTATCCATCCTCTATACCCACTCTATTCATTGCTCTGCCTCTGTCCACCCATATACTTCTCTATGCCTCTCTCTCTCTCTCTCTCTCTCTCTCTCTCTCTCTCTCTCTCTCTCTCTCTCTCTGCTTCACTCTGTCCATCCATCTACTCCACTATGCCTCTCTCTCCCTGCTTCACTCTGTCCATCCATCTACTCCTCTCTCTCTCTCTCTCTCGCTCTCTGCTTCACTCTGTCCATCCATCTACTCCTCTATGCCTCTCTCTCTGCTTCTCTGTCCATCCATCTACTCCACTATGCCTCTCTCTCTCTCTCTCTCTCTCTCTCTCTCTCTCTCTCTCTCCCTGCTTCACTCTGTCCATCCATCTACTCCTCTATGCCTCTCTCTCTCTGCTTCACTCTGTCCATCCATCTACTCCTCTATGCCTCTCTCTCTCTCTGCTTCACTCTGTCCATCCATCTACTCCTCTATGCCTCTCTCTCTCTCTCTCTGCTTCACTCTGTCCATCTATCTACTCCTCTATGCCTCTCTCCCTCCCTGCTTCACTCTGTCCACCCATCTACTCCTCTCTCTCTCTCTCTCTCTCTCTCTCTCTGCTTCACTCTGTCCACCCATCTACTCCTCTATGCCTCTCTCTCTCTCTCTCTCTCTGCTTCACTCTGTCCACCCATCTACTCCTCTATGCCTCTCTCTCTCTCTCTCTCTCTCTCTCTCTCTCTGCTTCACTCTGTCCATCTATCTACTCCTCTATGCCTCTCTCCCTCCCTGCTTCACTCTGTCCATCCATCTACTCCTCTCTCTCTCTCTCTCTCTCTCTCTCTCTCTGCTTCACTCTGTCCACCCATCTACTCCTCTATGCCTATCTCTCTCTCTCTCTCTCTCTCTCTCTCTCTCTCTGCTTCACTCTGTCCACCCATCTACTCCTCTATGCCTCTCTCTCTCTCTCTCTCTCTCTCTCTGCTTCACTCTGTCCACCCATCTACTCCTCTGTCTCTCTCTCTCTCTGCTTCACTCTGTCCACCCATCTACTCCTCTGTCTCTCTCTCTCTCTCTCTCTGCTTCACTCGGTCCATCCATCTACTCCTCTCTCTCTCTCCCTCCCTGCTTCACTCTGTCCATCCATCTACTACTCCTTTATGCCTCTCTCTCTCTGCTTCACTCTGTCCATCCATCTACTCCTCTATGCCTCTCTCTCGCTCTGCTTCACTCTGTCCACCCATCTACTCCTCTATGCCTCTCTCTCTCTCTCTCTCACTGCTTCACTCTGTCCATCTACTCCTCTATGCCTCTCTCTCTCCCTGCTTCACTCTGTCCATCTACTACTCTTCATCCACGTCAGTGGACTCCCTACTTCTCTTCCTCAGACATGTATTCTTTCTTTTCCAGCTCTTCCTCTAGATCATTGTGTGTTAATAGCTCTTCCTCCTCTCTAGATCATTGTGTGTTAATAGCTCTTCCTCCTCTCTAGATCATTGTGTGTTAATAGCTCTTCCTCCTCTCTAGATCATTGTGTGTTAATAGCTCTTCCTCCTCTCTAGATCATTGTGTGTTAATAGCTCTTCCTCCTCTCTAGATCATTGTGTGTTAATAGCTCTTCCTCCTCTGTAGATCATTGTGTGTTAATAGCTCTTCCTCCTCTAGATCATTGTGTGTTAATAGCTCTTCCGACTAAATGTCTTTGCTTCCTTCTCTCTTCTCTCTTCCGACTCACCCACTCTCCCCTTTTCTCCTCACCCTCTCCATATTTCCCTCTCATTTACCCCTCCCACCCTCTCTTCCTCCTCCCCATCCCCCTCTTCTCTTTTCTCTCCCTCAGGACACAGCAGAGTATGTAGCATACGTGGCCAAAGACCCAGTCAACCAGAGAGGTGAGACTCAATGTCATCCCTCCAATAGATTTATCCAGCAGAACATCCAGTCCTTGTTCAGTACCTTACATCAATGTCATCCCTCCAATAGATTTATCCAGCAGCACATCCAGTCCTTGTTCAGTACCTTACATCAATGTCATCCCTCCAATAGATTTATCCAGCAGCACATCCAGTCCTTGTTCAGTACCTTACATCAATGTCATCCCTCCAATAGATTTATCCAGCAGCACATCCAGTCCTTGTTCAGTACCTTACATCAATGTCATCCCTCCAATAGATTTATCCAGCAGCACATCCAGTCCTTGTTCAGTACCTTACATCAATGTCATCCCTCCAATAGATTTATCCAGCAGCACATCCAGTCCTTGTTCAGTACCTTACATCAATGTCATCCCTCCAATAGATTTATCCAGCAGCACATCCAGTCCTTGTTCAGTACCTTACATCAATGTCATCCCTCCAATAGATTTATCCAGCAGCACATCCAGTCCTTGTTCAGTACCTTACATCAATGTCATCCCTCCAATAGATTTATCCAGCAGCACATCCAGTCCTTGTTCAGTACCTTACATCAATGTCATCCCTCCAATAGATTTATCCAGCAGCACATCCAGTCCTTGTTCAGTACCTTACATCAATGTCATCCCTCCAATAGATTTATCCAGCAGCACATCCAGTCCTTGTTCAGTACCTTACATCAATGTCATCCCTCCAATAGATTTATCCAGCAGCACATCCAGTCCTTGTTCAGTACCTTACATCAATGTCATCCCTCCAATAGATTTATCCAGCAGCACATCCAGTCCTTGTTCAGTACCTTACATCAATGTCATCCCTCCAATAGATTTATCCAGCAGCACATCCAGTCCTTGTTCAGTACCTTACATCAATGTCATCCCTCCAATAGATTTATCCAGCAGCACATCCAGTCCTTGTTCAGTACCTTACATCAATGTCATCCCTCCAATAGATTTATCCAGCAGCACATCCAGTCCTTGTTCAGTACCTTACATCAATGTCATCCCTCCAATAGATTTATCCAGCAGCACATCCAGTCCTTGTTCAGTACCTTACATCAATGTCATCCCTCCAATAGATTTATCCAGCAGCACATCCAGTCCTTGTTCAGTACCTTACATCAATGTCATCCCTCCAATAGATTTATCCAGCAGCACATCCAGTCCTTGTTCAGTACCTTACATCAATGTCATCCCTCCAATAGATTTATCCAGCAGCACATCCAGTCCTTGTTCAGTACCTTACATCAATGTCATCCCTCCAATAGATTTATCCAGCAGCACATCCAGTCCTTGTTCAGTACCTTACATCAATGTCATCCCTCCAATAGATTTATCCAGCAGCACATCCAGTCCTTGTTCAGTACCTTACATCAATGTCATCCCTCCAATAGATTTATCCAGCAGCACATCCAGTCCTTGTTCAGTACCTTACATCAATGTCATCCCTCCAATAGATTTATCCAGCAGCACATCCAGTCCTTGTTCAGTACCTTACATCAATGTCATCCCTCCAATAGATTTATCCAGCAGCACATCCAGTCCTTGTTCAGTACCTTACATCAATGTCATCCCTCCAATAGATTTATCCAGCAGCACATCCAGTCCTTGTTCAGTACCTTACATCAATGTCATCCCTCCAATAGATTTATCCAGCAGCACATCCAGTCCTTGTTCAGTACCTTACATCAATGTCATCCCTCCAATAGATTTATCCAGCAGCACATCCAGTCCTTGTTCAGTACCTTACATCAATGTCATCCCTCCAATAGATTTATCCAGCAGCACATCCAGTCCTTGTTCAGTACCTTACATCAATGTCATCCCTCCAATAGATTTATCCAGCAGCACATCCAGTCCTTGTTCAGTACCTTACATCAATGTCATCCCTCCACTTTGTTGCTTTTATGTATTTTGTTTTGTTGCTTTGTCTGCATGCTACGTGTTGCTTGTCCTATATTATTCTGCGTGTGCTCACTGCTCATTGATTGTTATTGTTATTGTAATTGTTTTTAATAACCTGCCCAGGGACTGCAGTTGAAAATTTGCCAGCTGGCTAAAACCGTCACTTTTACTGAAACATTGATTAATGTGCACTGTCCCTGTAAAAATAAACACAAACTCAATATATTTATCCAGCAGCATATCAAATCCCTGTTCAGTACCTTTCTTTGGACAGCGAGGCAGTGCCAATATTCTGTTTCCTTTCCTCTGTTGTTTACCCTCCTCTCTGCTTCTTTTCTGTCCAGCGTGCCATATCCTGGAGTGTTCGGAGGGCTTGGCCCAGGAAGTCATCAGTACCATAGGGCAGGCCTTCGAACTACGCTTCAAACAGTACCTGAAGAACCCGCCCAAACTGGTCACCCCCCATGACAGGTGTGTGTGTGTGTGTGTGTGTGTCTCCCTCCTGAGTTCTAACTCCTCTCCCCTTTCTCAGGATGGCTCCGTTTGATGGCTCAGCGTGGGAGGAAGAGGAAGATGAGGGAGCACCGCCCCCTGCAGATGTTCCGTACTATAATAACTTCCCCGGGAAACAACCTCCTCCTGGGGGACTGGTGGACATGAGGGCCCGCCCTGGGGCTACGCTGGTGAGATATATATATATATATATATACATACACACATCAAGTAATTGTTAGTCCATTGTATTGAATCCAGACTGCAGCTCCAGGGGAGAGAGGGCAGTTCAGTATGTAGGCTAATCATCTGACCCAGTCTCACTCTCACATCACAGCAGGCCTTAGTCTTCCACTCTCTCTGGCGCTCTCCTTATTCACCTCACAGTGTGTGTGTGTGTGTCGTCAGTTGGTCAGTGTAATGTATGTTTTTCCATCTGTATCTTAATTGCTTCTGGTGTGTCTTTTCAGCCCTATGGACAGCCGGGTCAGAATGATATTCACAAGCAGCCGCTTCCTCCTCTTCCAAGTGAGCAATCTCTCTCACTCTCTCACTCTCTCACTCTCTCACTCTCTCACTCACTCACACACACACAGCTAAAGGATATGAGGTGACACAATACAATGACTTGCAGTGAGAGAATGACACGGACACAGTGAGAGGAAATGAGTCAGATTGACCTTGTGTGTGTTGCTCTAGGACAGTGTGTGTTACTCTAGGACAGTGTGTGTTGCTCTAGGACAGTGTGTGTTGCTCTAGGACAGTGTGTGTTGCTCTAGGACAGTGTGTGTTGCTCTAGGACAGTGTGTGTTGCTCTCGGACAGTGTGTGTTGCTCTCGGACAGTGTGTGTTGCTCTAGGACAGTGTGTGTTGCTCTCGGACAGTGTGTGTGTTGCTCTCGGACAGTGTGTGTGTTGCTCTCGGACAGTGTGTGTTGCTCTAGGACAGTGTGTGTTGCTCTCGGACAGTGTGTGTTGCTCTAGGACAGTGTGTGTGTTGCTCTAGGACAGTGTGTGTTGCTCTCGGACAGTGTGTGTTGCTCTAGGACAGTGTGTGTTGCTCTAGGACAGTGTGTGTTGCTCTAGGACAGTGTGTGTGTTGCTCTAGGACAGTGTGTGTGTTGCTCTCGGACAGTGTGTGTTGCTCTAGGACAGTGTGTGTGTTGCTCTCGGACAGTGTGTGTGTTGCTCTCGGACAGTGTGTGTGTTGCTCTCGGACAGTGTGTGTGTTGCTCTAGGACAGTGTGTGTGTTGCTCTAGGACAGTGTGTGTGTTGCTCTAGGACAGTGTGTGTGTTGCTCTAGGACAGTGTGTGTGTTGCTCTAGGACAGTGTGTGTGTTGCTCTAGGACAGTGTGTGTGTTGCTCTAGGACAGTGTGTGTGTTGCTCTAGGACACTGTGTGTGTTGCTCTAGGACAATGTGTGTGTTGCTCTCGGACAGTGTGTGTGTTGCTCTCGGACAGTGTGTGTGTTGCTCTCGGACAGTGTGTGTGTTGCTCTCGGACAGTGTGTGTGTTGCTCTAGGACAGTGTGTGTGTTGCTCTAGGACAGTGTGCGTGTTGCTCTCGGACAGTGTGTGTTGCTCTCGGACAGTGTGTGTGTTGCTCTAGGACAGTGTGTGTGTCAACTGGTCTCTGTGTTCCCATAGGGGTGTTGTGACGTGAATACCATTAATGCTATGACAATTATTTAATCAAATCAATTTACTACGTTTAAATGATTATGTGATCAAATTAATGACGTAACAATTAACTCATTAGCAATCTTGGGGCACCACAGAAAAAGTTTGTTTAATGAGTTACAATTTCCCTGAATTGACTGAAGAATATCAGAATATACCTTTACCATATTAGTCATCCATGAATTATTATTACCTCCTATCAGTCTCATTCTGAACACCGTTGACTTGCACCAACCCTAGTCTGCATGATGATTCAGCGATACACAAACTGGCTTAATTATTTATTTACTGACTAACTAAATAATCACACAGAATGACATTAACACACACAGGATAGATTATACGTTGATTTCTAACATAATGCAATGAAAAGTCCCTAGTGGACTAACCCGATATGACGGCTGGTTACACAGTGAAAGGGCTGGGGAAAGAAAGAGCGGGAGAAGGAGAGACAAAGGAATTCATCTATCATACATGCAGTTGAATAATACGCTCATCGTAAATATGGATATTTAGCACCCTAACACCCGCTCATTCAGATTTAGAAATGCAATGTACATATTTACGCTTTTATGTCTTCGACTCGCTCTGCTGAAATCGCCCGATCCGTCTGTGACGAATAGTTAAACAGAAAGTCTCTGGTTGTGTAAGTCTCTGGTTGTCCACTAGAGGTCACCATGTCCTTAGTAGTTGTAGTAGGTTTAATCTAACTCCATCTCCTCCCACTTCCTCCACTGGACTTCCTCTCATCACCATGTCCTTAGTAGTTATAGTAGGTTTCATCTAACTCCATCTCCTCCCACTTCCTCCACTGGACTTCCTCTCATCACCATGTCCTTAGTAGTTATAGTAGGTTTAATCTAACTCCATCTCCTCCCACTTTCCTCCACTGGACTTCCTCTCATCACCATGTCCTTAGTAGTTATAGTAGGTTTAATCTAACTCCATCTCCTCCCACTGGAGTTCCTCTCATCACCATGTCCTTAGTAGTTATAGTAGGTTTAATCTAACTCCATCTCCTCCCACTTCCTCCACTGGACTTCCTCTCATCACCATGTCCTTAGTAGTTATAGTAGGTTTCATCTAACTCCATCTCCTCCCACTTTCCTCCACTGGACTTCCTCTCATCACCATATCTGGTGGTGAGAAGAATTTCTAAACGAATGCCTCAGATTTATACATCCTGTGAATTATCTGGGTTCTTCTATCTGTGACATTGCAGAACAGATATTCTATTTATCTGTTCTGCTCTAAATGTTTCCCATCCCTGAACACCTCCCAGGTGATACTGACAGACAGTTATGTGATTAAACTCCTCTGATTGGTTGTTTCAGTGGGAGCAAAGGAGGGAGGGCGGGACCTGTGTGATGACCCTTCATACGTCAATGTGGATAAACCCCGCCCCACAACAGCTGCAGCCAATGGCAATGCTCACAGAGATGCGTTCGACATGAGTGAGTCCCAGTTGGCCCTATCAGCTAGAGTCTGTGTACAATACATCAACTGGCCCTGCAGTCTATAGCAGTCACAGATAAGACTAATTAGAATGGTTATCAGCTATATTGCAGTAATTACACTACAGTAGAAGTCATTAGTTTATTCATTTGGGTTTGGACATAGGGGAAATTAAAATATTGTTATCCTGAATGTATCAAGAATGATTCTGGTCTGGTCGTATGGTCTCGCAATGTCTCTCTCACTCTGCCCTCTCTCCTTCTCCTCTCAGAGCCATTTGATGATTCCCTGGGTGTATCAGGTCTGGGGGTCTCAGCGGCGCCCCCTCTGGTGGAACAGCTGCAGTGCGAGGCCTGGTTCCACGGCAGCCTGAGTCGCAGGCAGGCTGAGAGACTGCTGACCCGTGACGGAGACTTCCTGGTCCGAGAGTCAGGCACCACCCCTGGACAGTACGTCCTCACTGGACAACAGGGGGGTCAGCCCAAACACCTACTACTGGTCGACCCAGAGGGAGTGGTGAGTTGGGAGGGAGAGGTGTCTGAGTTAGAGCGAGCCACCCGAAGCCTTCCCACTTATCAGCTGTGACGTGATATGTTTTGTTGACCCTCTGTGTGTGTGTGTGTGTGTGTGTGTGTGTGTGTGTGTGTGTGTGTGTGTGTGTGTGTGTGTGTGTGTGTGTGTGTGTGTGTGTGTGTGTGTGTGTGTGTGTGTGTGGTCGTCCTACTCAGGTACGTACCAAAGACCACCACTTTGAGAGTGTGAGCCACCTGATCAGTTACCACATGGACAACAGACTGCCCATCGTATCAGCAGGCAGTGAGGTGTGTCTGCAACAACCAGTGGAGCACAGGGCCTGAACACACACACACATACAGCAATGCAACACACACTCTCAGAAACACTACACACATAAGCAGTGCTGACAACATTAAGGAAAGCCAAAAAAAACACCTCTATAACTCTTTCTGCCAAAAGAATTTGCTCTCTGCTTTTCCTCACATCCTTCTCTCCTCCTGGACGACTCACTGTTACCTCCATGATCCCTCCTTCTGTTCATCCTTCCGTCATCGAGGTCCACTCCCTCCACCCCTCCAAAGAACGTGGGAGTAACACCTAGGAACACTATTTTCCTTCTCATTGGGACAGAAATTAATACAATTTAGTAAAAAACGGAGCATTATTAATTAAATCATGCCATTGTATCATTTCTGAATGATTCTATCATAGTAAAGGAGGACTATGCACCTTGGAGGGGAGGAGTGAAACGTAGAGAAAGGAATGGAGGGATGGGGGGGAGAGGTCTTGATCCAGACATGGCAGAGGAAACAGTTTCTCTCACTGTCACAGAAGCACTCCAAAGACTTGTCTGATGATTGGACTCATCAGAGAGCTCAGACATGGATCCTCCAATCAAATATCAGTGGAACACATAAATAGCCAATTATGACTGAGATCAGGCCTCCTGTTAATATGCATAGACATTTTTGTGTCCACACCAATCAGGGCCCTCACTCACCCTCAAGCCACTCCCATTAAAAGACCTTTCATCTTTGACCATTGACCCCCTGAGTGATACCTGGTGATGTCACGGAGGACGTCTCTGTATGCAAAAAGGGGGTTGCTATGCCAACAACCATTTTCTCTGTCTGTCCAAATATGGACAAGGTTTCTTTCCGGCCTCCGAAGGTGGAGTTTGATAAAAGGATGTGATTCATGCCCATCTGACATCCTGTCTGTCTGCATGGGACTGGTCTCCCTGTCTGTCTGCATGGGACTGGTCTTACCTTTCTGTCTGCATGGGACTGGTCTTACCTTTCTGTCCTGATCATGACAAAGAAAGTGGACTTGGTTGGACTGGGGCGGCAGAAACCATGGAGATGACTCCTACACCAACATACAGTGTGCTAGTCTGTATCTGTCATGTGTACTTTCATTGGGAGTATAGTCTCTTTACATAGAGAGGGATGTAGAGAAGACTGGGAAGGGGCAGGAGGCAGGGGGGAGATTCCACATCTAGAGATGTCATCAGACCTAGACACGATGTCATCTGAAAGAGCTCAAAACCAATTCTACGACGATGTCACAGTCAACCCAAATGCTGCTGTCACAATTTAATCGGTGCTGTGTTGGAATCGTAGTTCGTATTAATGCCAATATTTTCTTGCTTTTCAATGGATTTGTTGTTAATAACTGTTTGCCTTGACAATCTATGGCCATGTCTCTTGTCTGGACGGGTGGGGAGTGGAGAGGTTGGGGGGCATACTGGATGAAGTGTGTTTAATGCCGAAAGCATTCGGTCCAGAGCATTCAAAGCAATGAATTTATCTCCTCTCCAAATGTGCTGCAACACTTGGTCAGGAGATTAGCGTTTAGCGTTAGCATTAGCGTTAGCATTAGCGTTAGCATTAGCGTTAGCATTAGCGTTAGCATTAGCGTTAGCATTAGTGTGTGATATGTTTCTTCTCAGTTCACTGCAGGGAAAATTGTTATCAGCACTGTTCACAACGAAATCTGGGAGTTTCACGAACGTTGGTCAGATGTTGGACTATGACGTGTTGTTTTCCTTGGAATTAGAAGATAGTAGAGGGAGAGAACGTGGAGGAATCATCCTCTCCCTCCTTCTCTTCATTATATGTTTTGTATCTTTTACTCGTGCCTTGTTTCTTCGATGCAGTCACCTCACTCCAGTGCAGTCTGTCACCTAATGTACTGTGCTTATTGTACAGTCAGTTGATGTACTTAAACCAAATGTAGTGGACCGTTGGATCCTGTCACATGGTCTCTCAGTCCATCAAAGACTCTGCAAAAAGGACACTGACTCTCACCACCCAGGTCCAGTGATGCCAATCCGCTCCTCTATTGCACATTCATTCTTACTTCTTGTTGTTGTCACGGTTGTTTGATGTCGCAGCTCTCATTGGAGGGATTTCCACTCCACCTGTAAATAACATCAGATCTGATTGGTTGGTTTGAGTTATTTGTTCTGAAATGAAAGTCTTTATTGTTTAGATGTTATTAATAACATGGGTGGGACAGAACCAGATACTGTATTTCACATGTAATACCCACAGAATACTTTTCTCTCTGAATCCAATTCATTTTGATTCTAGCTAATGAACCATGTCCAGGTTTTTGAGGGAGGCTGAAACCAAACTGTAAATGTGGAAGTGAAGAGTAAACTGGGATCTGCCACCTGCTGTACAAAATATTTCTGTCTCATCAGTAGGGTTGCAAAATCCTGTGGTTTTCCAGAAATCCTGGTTGGAGGATTCATGGAATTCCTGCTTATTCGCTCGTGTAATTCTAGGATTATTTTAACCAGGATTTCTGGAAAACTGGGGAATTTGGGGAAAGTTATCTGAATTTTGCAACTCTAGTCATGAGAAAGGGCTCTCTGAACCCGGACAGGTAATTGTTTTATTCATCTTTCTCATTGTGCTTGTGTGTGTGTTGTGAGAGAGGATATGTGGATGATCAGAGTTTATGGTTGGGAGTGTAGGGGGTTGTGTAGTTCTTACATGGTGGCACTTGTGCTCTTTGCTTCATTCTGTCACAAACACACAGGAAGGACAGCTGTGTTAGACACAGACTGTTTAACTGACTATAGGTCCTGGATAGGCAACAAGAAAACAAGTACACAAGCCCCAAGGTGTGTGTGTAAAAGGAATCATCTATCCTCTACATAATTTGTGAAACATTCTAGCGTTGTCATTGTTCATCACAGTTGCCTTTGTTGCATGGAAATAATTTTTTAAAGTTTCTATATTGTCGTTTTGATGTACTTTTTAATTCGAGTTTTGAAAGCCAAAGGGTTATTTTCAATTAGCCTTCACAAATATTGATTTAATGTTTTACTTTTTACAGTTCTGTTGTAATACTCTTGTTCTTTTGGGGGGGAAATACATCTGTTTACACCTGTATCTGAAATCACAGATTGCATATAAATGCATATATCATGAATCTTTCTTGGTGAGTTTGGCTTTAAAATGCAGTTTCTGGATTTACTATTTGGTCTCCTGTGATGTGTTTTCTTAAATGTTGATTCATAACTATTAAATAGAACATATCCCCTTTACTTATTTATTCTGCTAAATACAGGTGAGGACGATATATTGTTTTAATTGAAGTTCTACACTTCGAGGAGACGACCAAGGAGATTATGAGAGGACAAGGAAAGAGACAGGATCGGGCAGGAAGAAGTTACTTGAGTTACCACAGGGGCAGGAAGAAGTTACTTGAGTTACCACAGGGGGCAGGAAGAAGTTACTTGAGTTACCACAGGGGGCAGGAAGAAGTTACTTGAGTTACCACAGGGGGCAGGAAGAAGTTAATTGAGTTACCACAGGGGGCAGGAAGAAGTTACTTGAGTTACCACAGGGGGCAGGAAGAAGTTACTTGAGTTACCACAGGGGGCAGGAAGAAGTTAATTGAGTTACCACAGGGGGGGTAGAGGCTTGTTGAGTTACCACAGGGGGGGGTAGAGGCTTGTTGAGTTACCACAGGGGGGGGTAGAGGCTTGTTGAGTTACCACAGGGGGGAGGTAGAGGCTTGTTGAGTTACCACAGGGGGCAGGAAAAAGTTACTTGAGTTACCACAGGGGGAGGGGGAGGCTTGTTGAGTTGCCACAGGGGGAGGGGGGGCCTAGTTGAGTTACCGCTGGGGGGAGGTAGAGGCTAGTTGAGTTACCGCAGGGGGGCGGTAGAGGCTAGTTGTGCCTCTACATTAAGTGCCAAGGTGTACCGTAGGGTCTGGGGTTAGAGAATGTGCATTGGTGCAGGGTCCATGTCAGCAAATGTTCTATATTCAGACCTCCGGTGAGAACATGTCCTATTGCTGTCATTCACAGAATCATTTCAACCTGGAAGATGACCACCACGTAGTCATCCAACAATATAGAAATCAGAATAGTGGGGCTTACTTATTTCAACCTGTTCAAAACACAAAACGCATATTACCAGATGAGAGAAACAATAGACAGTCACACAGTCCTGGACAAAGAGAGGAGGCATATTGTGCACTTTTACAGTAGAGCTGCATTGAGCAGGTGATACTGGAACTATCCTGGGGGGTGTACCGTAGGTGTGGTGGATAGATTATGCTTTACATAGGGAGAGACTGTTCCAGACTGGCAAAAACCCTAGAGATGCAGAGAGAGCTGGAGGGAGGGAGAGAGAGAGGGGTGGTGGGGTGCAGAACACACCCAGAGCCAGTGAACAGAATGTTTCATAACCAGGGGTGACTGGTGTGTCTGTGTTCCAGAGTGTAGAAGAATAGAATAGAGAAAGATCAGGAGCTGAGAGAACACCCCCTGGTG
This sequence comes from Oncorhynchus clarkii lewisi, assembly GCF_045791955.1. Classification (NCBI taxonomy): domain Eukaryota; kingdom Metazoa; phylum Chordata; class Actinopteri; order Salmoniformes; family Salmonidae; genus Oncorhynchus; species Oncorhynchus clarkii. The sequence continues at coordinate 9,720,732 of NC_092148.1, read as the reverse complement.
TTGGTAGTGTTGATGTCACTATAGGAGGAGCTCTCTGGACAGGAGCTCTCTGTCCACTCACACCCAGTCCAACCCTGGTCTTCTCCTCTTCCTTTCCTCTTCAACTCCTCTGGGATTGACCTGACCCCTATTCCTCTCATCTATCATTTCTTCCTCCTGTCCTCCGTGTGGAGCAGTGACACAGAGCCATGCACCCCCAGCGTCCTCTCCCCCAGGCCATGCCCTCCTCCCTCGGGCAGAACCTGCGTGACATGGCCATGGGCCTAGGCAGAGGGAAGAACTTCCTTGGTGGGAACATTGCCTACGGCTTCATCCAGTCCCTCAAGGAGTGCCTCTACTTCGTACTCTGCTGCTGGTGCATCAAGGAGATACTGGACTGACTGACTGAGACACTACGAGAGGGAGAGAGGGGCACGGGGGTGAGGTTATCTTTCCTGCGTGTCTCTGGATGTGTTTTTCTCTTCCTCCTTTTCACTCTTTCTCCTCTGTGTTTAACATCTTAGCTGGGGAGAGAAAAACAGTGTGAAGCAGTGTAAGTATGAGTCTTGTCATTACATACAGTAGATACTGTACATAGTTTGACTCCAAAATAGAAGACGTTTGCCAAGCTGTTTACTGACAACATAATTTCCTTTCAGCTACGGTACATGTTACCTGTAAAATATTCTACCAAGTATGTAGGACTGTGTAGTATGTTATGGTTTACATGTTGTACTATATGGCCCTGGTGTGTGGATTTGCTCCTCTTAGTGCCCATGATGCAGTTCTGTATTCCTGTCTGGAGGCTTGGGAAACTGATGTGCTGCCTGGTGTATCAGAGGATCTCTGTTATTCTCTGATCCTGAGCCAGTCGGTCTGGAGACCTGCAGTGTGTGTGTGAACCGTCGTCTTAACACCAATCAGCTGATCCTAGACCTGTGGAGAAACCAAACCTGTGAGGCAATGGACATGGCTTTTGATGCTGCTTAGGTCACATTTAATTCCAAGTTGTATTAATTTCTGTACAGTCTTAATATGCAAGGAATAAACTATATCTGATTTTGTTTGTGTGTGCCAACCAGAGTCAGGTGATGTGTGTGTGTGTGAGAAACAAAAAAGTAGAGCCTGACATCTGCCAATGTCATCATAGTGTCAGGTTGCACCACTCAACATCGGAAAAGCATTGCGTATGGTATATTTTGCATACCCACTCTTATCACCTGCGAGTGTCAATCAATTTGAAAGTGTGCCCATTGAGCGACACGAGAGAGCGATTATCATTGGCGAGATGGGCAAGGAGGGGTGGGACGTCAGAGAATGCCCTTCCCGGTTGGACAAGAGAGCGTGGCTCACGCAAGTGTCAAAGACTTCCAAGTTCCGAAGTTGGGTGCATTCAATTAATTTGGCAGAAAGGGATTTACACACAATTGCCATTTATAAGGGAACCACCGCGTTCAGAGGTAAGTGCAGTACATTTTCTAATGTTACGTTAGATGTTACCGTTTCCTGGTTCTCGACAGAGGTTAAAGTAACTATCTGGATTTTTCGGTGGAAGGGATTCAAGTTTTTCATAGTAGGTTGGCAGAAAACAGGTTTTATTTTCAACTGACTAGTACATGTTTTATAACGGATGTAGTAAAGTTTCAGTATTATTTAGTTCTATATTGTGTTACCACCGATGGTCACAATGTTTCACTCGATTATGATTTTTATTTTTCTAAATGGTTCATCAGTGGAGATGCCGTGTGACAGTTGACATTTTAGAGTACACACCTTCTTTGTCGACACTGAGATGGGTAATATACAAATTAGGTGTCAGGGAGCGATGATTCATTGCCAGGCTTAGGTTGAACACTTGTCTAGTCGATGTTATGCTGTAAATGTTTAAACAAGGCCAGCAGTGTAGCGTTGTGACCATTTTTGGTAATTTTATTTCCCCGAGACACAGATAAATATATATAATAGGCTGTTGGCACACAGACGGAAGAAGCATGTGACAACTCAAAAATAAATGTAATTAAAGATGAAAGAGAATGAGAGAAACTCGTTTCAAAGCACATCCTCTATTACCCATGCCTATTTAAGCAAATATAAAGAGGGAAAAGTGCAGTTTGCAGTGGACGCCTGTATAGGCCAAGTGTGCTACCACTGGCGCCGAAGCGTTTGTTAATTTGTGAAGTTGATGGGTCAAGAGTGTGCGTCTCAAGTTTGCTACTCTGTCGAGAGCTCCATGGCTGCCAAATTAATACACCACTTCAGAGGTTTTGTCTAGAAAGGATACAGTTTTAGTTCAAATTGACTTTTCGTAGCAGGTTTCAGATAATTTATGCAGCAGGTTGGGCGAATGAAAATAGCAGGTTAGGTGAATTAGGTTAAGTTTAGGAAAAGGTTTAGGAGTTAGCTAAAATGCAACTTTTGACTTCAATTTGACAAAAGCTGTATCCCTTCTAGACATGATCCACTTCAGAGAGCGCGTACGGAAGAATGAGGTTATCTTTCATTGACACCATTTTTACAAATGTTTTTCTTTAAACAAGCTAGATTTATTTTATATAGAATTCTAGGCTACATACATAGGTCTAGAGAATATTTACTATTTACAGTGGCTATTTTAACATGTACATCTTGGTGGGGCAAATAATATATATATATATATATATAATTATACCAACAATACATTAATTGCACTATAGTGGTGACAAACAGTGCTTTCTTTTCAGCACCGTGGAGTGAATCCTTACCACTGCTACTGTAACAGTATAACTTTAGACCGTTCCCTCGCGCGAACCAGGGACCCTCTGCACACATCAACAACAGTCACCCACGAATCTGTTACACTCACCCCCCTTTTGACCTCGTCCTTTTTCGCAGCAACCAGTGATCCGGGTCAACAGCATCAATATAACAGTATAACTTTAGACCGTCTCTTCGCCCATACCCGGGCACCAGGGATCCTCTGCACACAACAACAGTCACCCACGAAGCATCGTTACCCATCGCTCCACAAAAGCCGTGGCCCTTGCAGAGCAAGGGGAACAACTACTAGGTCTCAGAGCAAGTGACTCAGATTGAAACGCTATTTAGCGTGCACCACCGCTAACCGTTTCACATCCGTTACACTACACCTGGCTATCAGCGGAGTCTCGTCTGGCAGCGACAGTTAATTCAGCCTCATTTGCTGTATTTTATGAAAACATAGCTGATTTGGCTGACTTGCTTAAGGATCAGCGCCCGTCAATGGGACAGTTGTAAATCATGCAGCGCGTTATGTCAAGAATGCAGATTTTAGAGAAAAAACAAATGTCTGTACATATTTTACCCTTATTTAACCAGGTAGGCTAGTTGAGAACAAGTTCTCATTTACAACTGCGACCTGGCCAAGATAAAGCATAGCAGTGAAACGCAAACAACAACACAGAGTTACACATGGAATTAACAAACATACAGTTAATAATACAATAGAAAGGGTCTATATACAGTGTGTGCAAATGAGGTAGGATAAGGGAGGTAAGGCAATAAATAGGCCATAGTGGTGAAATAATTACAATATAGCAATTAAACACTGGAGTGATAGATGTGCAGAAGATGAGTGTGCAAGTAGAGATACTGGGGTGCAAAGGAGATAAATAAATCAATTAACAGTATGGGGTTGAGGTAGTTGGATGGGCTATTTACAGATGGGCTACAGTGCCTTGCGAAAGTATTCGGCCCCCTTGAACTTTGCGACCTTTTGCCACATTTCAGGCTTCAAACATAAAGATATAAAACTGTATTTTTTTGTGAAGAATCAACAACAAGTGGGACACAATCATGAAGTGGAACGACATCTATTGGATATTTCAAACTTTTTTAACAAATCAAAAACTGAAAAATTGGGTGTGCAAAATTATTCAGCCCCCTTAAGTTAATACTTTGTAGCGCCACCTTTTGCTGCGATTACAGCTGTAAGTCGCTTGGGGTATGTCTCTATCAGTTGCACATCGAGAGACTGAAATGTTTTTCCATTCCTCCTTGCAAAACAGCTCGAGCTCAGTGAGGTTGGATGGAGAGCATTTGTAAACGGCAGTTTTCAATTCTTTCCACAGATTCTCAATTGGATTCAGGTCTGGACTTTGACTTGGCCATTCTAACACCTGGATATGTTTATTTTTGAACCATTCCATTGTAGATTTTGCTTTATGTTTTGGATCATTGTCTTGTTGGAAGACAAATCTCTGTCCCAGTCTCAGGTCTTTTGCAGACTCCATCAGGTTTTCTTCCAGAATGGTCCTGTATTTGGCTCCATCCATCTTCCCTGTCCCTGCTGAAGAAAAGCAGGCCCAAACCATGATGCTGCCACCACCATGTTTGACAGTGGGGATGGTGTGTTCAGGGTGATGAGCTGTGTTGCTTTTACGCCAAACATAACGTTTTGCATTGTTGCCAAAAAGTTCCATTTTGGTTTCATCTGACCAGAGCACCTTCTTCCACATGTTTGGTGTGTCTCCCAGGTGGTTTGTGGCAAACTTTAAACAACACTTTTTATGGATATCTTTAAGAAATGGCTTTCTTCTTGCCACTCTTCCATAAAGGCCAGATTTGTGCAATATACGACTGATTGTTGTCCTATGGACAGAGTCTCCCACCTCAGCTGTAGATCTCTGCAGTTCATCCAGAGTGATCATGGGCCTCTTGGCTGCATCTCTGATCAGTCTTCTCCTTGTATGAGCTGAAAGTTTAGAGGGACGGCCAGGTCTTGGTAGATTTGCAGTGGTCTGATACTCCTTCCATTTCAATATTATTGCTTGCACAGTGCTCCTTGGGATGTTTAAAGCTTGGGAAATATTTTTGTATCCAAATCCGGCTTTAAACTTCTTCACAACAGTATCTCGGACCTGCCTGGTGTGTTCCTTGTTCTTCATGATGCTCTCTGCGCTTTTAACGGACCTCTGAGACTATCACAGTGCAGGTGCATTTATACGGAGACTTGATTACACAGAGGTGGATTGTATTTATCATCATTAGTCATTTAGGTCAACATTGGATCATTCAGAGATCCTCACTGAACTTCTGGAGAGAGTTTGCTGCACTGAAAGTAAAGGGGCTGAATAATTTTGCACGCCCAATTTTTCAGTTTTTGATTTGTTAAAAAAGTTTGAAATATTCAATAAATGTCGTTCCACTTCATGATTGTGTCCCACTTGTTGTTGATTCTTCACAAAAAAATACAGTTTTATATCTTTATGTTTGAAGCCTGAAATGTGGCAAAAGGTCGCAAAGTTCAAGGGGGCCGAATACTTTCGCAAGGCACTGTATGTACTGGTGCAGTGATCTGTGAGCTGCTCTGACAGCTGGTGCTTAAAGTTAGTGAGGGAGATAAAAAAAAAAAAATGCAGTTCATTCCAGTCATTGGCAGCAGAGAACTGGAAGGAAAGGCGGCGAAAGGAGGAATTGACTGTTGGGGTGACTGTGAAATATAACTGATGGAGCGGGGGCTACGGTTGGGTGCTGCTATGGTGACCAGTGAGCTGAGATAAGATGGGGCTTCAGCTAGCAGACTTATAGATGACCTTGAGCCAGTGGGTTTGACGACGAATATGAAGCGAGGGCCAGCCAACGAGAGCATACAGGTCGCAGTGGTGGGTAGTATTTTTATTTTTAATTTTTTTTATTTCACCTTTTATTTAACCAGGTAGGCTAGTTGAGAACAAGTTCTCATTTACAACTGCGACCTGGCCAAGATAAAGCATAGCAGTGTGAACAGACAACACAGAGTTACATATGGAGTAAACAATTAACAAGTCAATAACACAGTAGGAAAAAAATGTCTATATACATTGTGTGCAAAAGGCATGAGGAGGTAGGCGAATAATTACAATTTTGCAGATTAACACTGGAGTGATAAATGATCAGATGGTCATGTACAGGTAGAGATACTGGTGTGCAAAAGAGCAGAAAAGTAAATAAATATAAACAGTATGGGGATGAGGTAGGTAAATTGGGTGGGCTATTTACCGATAGACTATGTACAGCTGCAGCAATCGGTTAGCTGCTCAGATAGCAGATGTTTGAAGTTGGTGAGGGAGATAAAAATCTCCAACTTCAGCAATTTTTGCAATTCGTTCCAGTCACAGGCAGCAGAGAACTGGAACGAAAGGCGGCCAAATGAGGTGTTGGCTTTAGGGATGATCAGTGAGATACACCTGCTGGAGCGCGTGCTATGGATGGGTGTTGCCATCGTGACCAGTGAACTGAGATAAGGCGGAGCTTTACCTAGCATGGACTTGTAGATGACCTGGAGCCAGTGGGTCTGGCGACGAATATGTAGCGAGGGCCAGCCGACTAGAGCATACAGGTCGCAGTGGTATAAGGTGCTTTAGTAACAAAACGGATGGCACTGTGATAAACTGCATCCAGTTGTCTGAGTAGATTATTGGAAGCTATTTTGTAGATGACATCGCCGAAGTCGAGGATCGGTAGGATAGTCAGTTTTACTAGGGAAGTTTGGCGGCGTGAGTGAAGGAGGCTTTGTTGCGGAATAGAAAGCCGACTCTAGATTTGATTTTAGATTGGAGATGTTTGACATGAGTCTGGAAGGAGAGTTTACAGTCTAGCCAGACACCTAGGTACTTATAGATGTCCACATATTCTAGGTCGGAACCATCCAGGGTGGTGATGCTAGTCGGGCGTGCGGGTGCAGGCAGCGAACGGTTGAAAAGCATGCATTTGGTTTTACTAGCGTTTGAGAGCAGTTGGAGGCCACGAAAGGAGTGTTGTATGGCGTTGAAACTCGTTTGGAGGTTAGATAGCAGTGTCCAAGGAAGGGCCGGAAGTATACAGAATGGTGTCGTCTGCGTAGAGGTGGATCAGGGAATCGCCCGCAGCAAGAGCAACATCATTGATATATACAGAGAAAAGAGTCGGCCCGAGAATTGAACCCTGTGGCACCCCCATGGAGACTGCCAGAGGACCGGACAACATGCCCTCCGATTTGACACACTGAACTCTGTCTGCAAAGTAGTTGGTGAACCAGGCAAGGCAGTCATTAGAAAAACAGAGGCTACTGAGTCTGCCGATAAGAATATGGTGATTGACAGAGTCGAAAGCCTTGGTCAGGTCGATGAAGACGGCTACACAGTACTGTCTTTTATCGATGGCGGTTATGATATCGTTTAGTACCTTGAGCGTGGCTGAGGTGCACCCGTGACCGGCTCGGAAACCAGATTGCACAGCGGAGAAGGTACGGTGGGATTTGAGATGGTCAGTGACCTGTTTGTTGACTTGGCTTTCGAAGACCTTAGAAAGGCAGGGCAGGATGGATATAGGTCTGTAACAGTTTGGGTCCAGGGTGTCTCCCCCTTTGAAGAGGGGGATGACTGCGGCAGCTTTCCAATCCTTGGGGATCTCAGACGATATGAAAGAGAGGTTGAACAGGCTGGTAATAGGGGTTGCGACAATGGCGGCGGATAGTTTCAGAAATAGAGGGTCCAGATTGTCAAGCCCAGCTGATTTGTATGGGTCCAGGTTTTGCAGCTCTTTCAGAACATCTGCTATCTGGATTTGGGTAAAGGAGAGCCTGGAGAGGCTTGGGCGAGTAGCTGTGGGGGGGGGGCGGAGCTGTTGGCCGAGGTTGGAGTAGCCAGGAGGAAGGCATGGCCAGCCGTTGAGAAATGCTTGTTGAAGTTTTCGATAATCATGGATTTATCGGTGGTGACCGTGTTACCTAGCCTCAGTGCAGTGGGCAGCTGGGAGGAGGTGCTCTTGTTCTCCATGGACTTTACAGTGTCCCAGAACTTTTTGGAGTTAGAGCTACAGGATGCAAATTTCTGCCTGAAGAAGCTGGGGCTTTGATGACAAAACGGATGGCACTGTGATCAACTGCATCCAATTTGCTGAGTGTTGGAGGCTATTTTGTAAATGACTTCGCAGAAGTCAAGGATTGGTAGGATAGTCAGTTTTACGAGGATATGTTTGGCAGCATGAGTGAAAGATGCTTTTTTTGTGAAATAGGAAGCGGATTCTAGATTTAATTTTGGATTGGAGATGCTTAATGTGAGTCTGTAGGAGAGTTTACAGTCTAACCAGAATATGTGGACAACTACAAATACCAATTCAGGACCGTCCAGAGTAGTGATGCTGGACAGGCGGGCAGGTGTGGGCAGCGATCGGTTGAAGAGCATGCATTTAGTTTTACTTGCATTTAAGAGCAGTTGGAGGCCACGGAAGGAGAGGTTAGTTAAGTGTCCAAAGATGGGCCAGAAGTATACAGAATAAGTGTCTAATATCGGCTGAAAGCTTAAATTCTTGTTAATATAACTGCACTGTCCAATTTACAGTGGCTATTAATGCAAAAAAATGTCATGCTATTGTTTGAGGAGAGCTCCTAACAATATAACACTTTTTTTCACCACGATAGGTTTGAAAAATTCACCTCTGAAGGTGAAATGTGTACTTCATTCTTAAATCTTGCTCTGATTTATCATCCGAAGGGTCCCAGAGATAACATGAAGTGTCGTTTTGTTAGATAAAATCCTTTGTCATATCCTAAAAAGTTCCATATGGCATGCACAATCAATTTTGTATTTCCACTCGTTATATTTGCAAAGTAAGGAATTTGTGAAAATCTCACCCTAAACGTTGTTTTAACAAGTCAAATCATGTTCATATGTATTCCTCAGAGATCCTAGAAGGTAACAAGACTTCACTATATCGTTACGGGTGTAGTATATCCTAAAGGACACCATATTTGGTCTGAGTGCGATGCCTTAATGGCACGCCGATGACGCGGGCGGTCATCACTTGAGATACTGTATCTTTGTCAAATAAGCACCAATCGGGGGCCAAACAAAGCTAGCTAGATAGCCAGTGAGCTGGGCTTTACGGGAGTATCCGGAAACCATGTATATGTTGTAAAATGTAGCTACTAACCTTGTACGACAACATCAACTTCACACTAAAAGTCTTGTAGTTCACTCATACTTCAAGTTATCCATCTTAAACTTTGCACATTCACTGCTGCCATCTTGTGGACACTATCAGAATTACAACCAGTGATAGCTACAACTGTGACCTTTCTCTTCCATTTCAAAGATGGTGGTAGAAGACCTGTTGTTTTTTTCTTTGTATTTTCTTCTACCATATCCTATTGTGTTTATATTCTCCTACATCCAATTCACATTTTCACAAACTTCAAAGTGTTTCTCTGCTGCCAATGACTGGAATGAACTGCAATTTTATTTTTATTTTTAAATCACTGAAGCTGGAGACTCATATCTTCCTCACTAACTAGTGATTTTTTTAATTATGAGGAGGAAAGGGACCAAATTATTAGGGTGAGTCAGCTTACTACACAACACAACATCTTATCTATAGTATACATATCCCCCTGGAATATTACATTTATGCAGCAGCATATAATGCATTGTTGGACTCACCTTGTTGTGTTGTGCTCACTTGAACAGGAAGGTGACGCAGCGGTCCTTCGTGGGCAATTTCTGTCATCAAACTTTGTCATCAAAGTCTGGCATTCTCTGGATTTATAGTGCTTTCAAGACAACTGGGAACTCAGGGGGGGAAACAAGGTGAGCTCTAGAAAGAGGCCCAAGTCCCGACTTGTTATTTAGAGTTGGATGACCGTTCAAAACGTATTTTCCCAGTCCGAGCTCTTTTAATTTACGTGTTCCCAGTTGTCTGGAACTCACTGAGGTCTGAGATTTCCAGTTCCGGGTTTCCAGTTGTTTTGAATGCTGTATTCAAATTGTTTTTAATAACCTGCCCAGGGACTGCGGTTGAAAATTAGCCGGCTGGCTAAAACCGGCACTTTTACTGAAACGTTGATAAATGTGCACTGTCCCTGTAAAAATAAACTCTAACTGTAGTCTGGGTTGACCGCATGGCCAATGTATTCACCCTTTTATAGCCCATGGTGTTTGAATGTTTATCCTTTTAAGCTTGGAAAAGAGACCCTTAAACCCAGACTTGGACTACACACCCCCTCCACTGAATAGCAGGCTCGTTCCTTCCAAACCACTCATTGTTGAATTTGAAATTTCCAACTTCTTGTGTAATGTTTATGTCCAATTACCGATGAGCAACGATACAGTTTATGTATAATTTCTCTTCATATGACAAGTATTGAAAGGATTTGCCAGTAGATTGTTGACTTGGTTCATGATTTTGACTGCTAGCTAGGACTTTGAAATGTTGACATGATCAGTCCAATCAAAGCTACGGTAGATATGTGATTTGACGACATTTTATCTGTGGACAAAGACCTTGAGCCTTCTTGGATGGGCACCCAAGGGGCTTGAATTTTCAAGCTTTACCTGTAGATTTTGCAGTGACTTAGTGTCCCCATGAGACACCTGCATTTTGGAGCTGCCTTAAGAAAGCAAAAAAGAGGCTATGCGGCTTTATTAACTCAATGATTGTTTGCAAACTGACATTAATGCCAAAATAACATGCAAAAAAAAATCTACATGTGTTATTTGTATATTTTTTAGCTCTGCCCTGAATGACGGGTTGCCACTGCCTCTTTAAATGATCCACAGTTAAGACAGTGGCGCTCCTTCAGAATGCGTGGGCATGTTTGATTCACCAGGGCACTGTTCGCTCTTTCTGTCTTGGAGTCTATCTCATTGGCTCTATATTTAGCTAGGCTAATATCTATATTTAAGTCATTCCACGATATGCTCCACAATGCTCTGTTGGCCCGAGGCGACATTCAGCAGGCCTCTCATGGGAAGACTCTGATTAGAAGACCTAAATGACTGTGGGACAGAGAAGAGACATGGGGGACTGAAGTGTGTCATGCTGTGATCTGACAAAAGTGGCATGATTGAAGATGGTGTCAGACACAATGAAAATAATAGCCCGTATTGGAAGTAGCCCAGAAAGTCCAATTTAATAGAAGAACATACTTTTAAAAGTAGACAGGACACTTTTCCATAGTAACCCCTGTTTCTGCCAAAGCATGCGTCAGCCATTCAGAAGCCAGGGTAGCAACAATGCTAACAACACACACTATACTACTAATGAAGGACTAAATACACTCACAGGAGTGTGCACTTCATGTACACACACACACTTCCTGTGCATGTAAAAACAGAGGATGTAAATGAGGAGTTTAAGCAGCAGAATGAGGAGTGGAACAGTACTGTAGCATACTGATGCTGTAGGGCCTTCAGTAGCAGAATGAGGACAGTACTGTATCATACTGATGCTGTAGGGCCTTCAGTAGCAGAATGAGGACAGTACTGTATCATACTGATGCTGTAGGGCCTTCAGTAGCAGAATGAGGACAGTACTGTAGCATACTGATGCTGTAGGGCCTTCAGTAGCAGAATGAGGACAGTACTGTAGCATACTGATGCTGTAGGGCCTTCAGTAGCAGAATGAGGAGTAGAACAGTACTATAGCATACTGATGCTGTAGGGCCTTCAGTAGCAGAATGAGGACAGTACTGTAGCATACTGATGCTGTAGGGCCTTCAGTAGCAGAATGAGGACAGTACTGTAGCATACTGATGCTGTAGGGCCTTCAGAGATTCAAACCAGCAACCTTTCGATTACTGACCCAACGCTCATAGCCACTAGGCTACCTGCCGCCCCTATAGTGATGAACTGTAATGTAGCATACTGACTCTAAGGCCTTCAGTAACAGAATGAGAAGTGGAACAGTGAACTGTACTGTATCATACTGACTCTGAGCGGATGGTCGGGGGGGCGGAACAAGAAGCCCAAACAGATACTTTTTCTTGCCACTGTATCTGATCGCTTTGGAAATACCTGGATTTCTGCATAAATTGGTCATAAAAGTTGATCTGATCTTCATCCAGGTCACAACAATAGACAGTCTTCTTAAACTAATAACACACAAACAATACATTTTCATGTCTTTACTGAACACACCGTGTAAACATTCACAGTGCAGGGTGGGAAAAGTATGTGAACTCTTGGATTTAATAACTGGTTGACCCTCCTTTGGCAGCATTAACCTCAACCACATGTTTTCTGTAGTTGCGGATCAGACCTGCACAACGGTCAGGAGGAATTCTGGACCATCCCTCTTTACAAAACCATTCTTTATAGTTGGGATGATGTTTTGATGTTTGTGTGCTGTGCCTTTTTTCTCCACACACAGTGTTGTGTGTTCCTTCCTTCCAAACAACTCAACTGTAGTTTCATCTCTCCACAGAATATTTTGCCAGTAGCTCTGTGGAACATCTAGCTTCCCTTTTGCGAACTTCCGATGTGCAGCAATTATTTTTTTTGGACAGCAGTAGCATCTTTCGTGGTGTTCTCCCATGAACACCATTCTTGTTTTATGTATCGTAGATTCGTCAACAGATGTTAGCATGTTCCAGAGATTTCTGTATGTTTTTAGCTGACACTCTAGGATTCTTCTTAACCCCCATTGAGCATTCTACGCTGTGCTCTAGCAGTCATCTTTGCTGAACTTTCTCCATTTACATCAAAGCTTTTAGATATATTGTTGTAACCCTTTCCAGATTTATGCAAGTCAACAATTCTTAATCTTGGGTCTTCTGAGATCTCATTTGTTCGATGCATGGTTCACTTCGGGCAATGCTTCTTGTGAATAGCAAACTCAAATTTTGTGAGTTTTTTTTTTATAGGGCAAGGCAGCTCTAACCAACATCTCCAATCTCATCTCATTGACTGGACTCCAGGTTAGTTGACTCCTGACTACAATGAGCTTTTGGAGAAGTCATTAACCTAGGGGTTCACATACTTTTCAAACCTACACTGTGAATGTTTAAATTATGTATTCAATATAGACAAGAACAATACAATAATTTGTGTTATTAGTTTAAGCACACTGTTTGTCTATTGTTGTGACTTAGAGGAAGATCAGATCAAATTTTATGACTAATTTATACAGAAATCCAGGTAATTCCAAAGGGTTCACATACTTTTTCTTGCCACTATGTTTGACTAAAATAATCATTTCAAACCTTGCTTACCTTTGTGTACAACCACGTCTCTCTGTTATGCATGGGAATCCTTACAACAGACTTATTGAATTAAAATCTCTTGGAGCTGATTTCCTGGTGTTTTTACAGTCTTTTTAGTATCTGTACATAGTCTATAGCAACACTATTCAGGCCCTGGGGGCCTCTGAAAAGTACTGCTGCCTTTCTCCTCTCCCTCTGGCCCTTACTCTATCAATGTAATGTAATCGCCCATGACAGGCACACACTTGGTTTCCCAGGTTTAAATAAGTCGAAGGAAAGAATGAAAACCAGAACTGTGGACCTTGAGGCCAGGATTTCAATATTACTGGCCTACTGTAGGCCTATCTATAGCCTGTGCTGAAGTACTGTGTTTGACTTGCAGGTGCTGGTCAGAGCCACGAGGGGGCAATGTCTGACAACAGTGGTGCTGCCAACAGCAGTAGCTGGACTGTCCTCACAGCTGAGGTACGCTCTCTTTACACTTTAGTGTGTGTGTGTGTGTGTGTGTGTGTGTGTGTGTGTGTGTGTGTGCGCGCGAAATGCAGAGTTTACAAAAGTTTGAGTTTTGAACATTTGTTTTTCAAATGGGATTAATGTGTCACCATATGGGTCAATTAAATAATGTGTGTGTCTCAGGAGACTGTTGCTGAGACACTGAGGCCTGTAGCGGAGGGAACAGAGCACCATGAAAATACACCCAGTCATACTGCTGCAGAGAAACCTACAGGTACACCCAGTCATACTGCTGCGGAGACACCTACAGGTACACCCAGTCATACTGCTGCGGAGACACCTACAGGTACGCCCAGTCATACTGCTGCAGAGAAACCTACAGGTACACCCAGTCATACTGCTGCGGAGACACCTACAGGTACGCCCAGTCATACTGCTGCAGGGAAACCTACAGGTACACCCAGTCATACTGCTGCGGAGACACCTACAGGTACGCCCAGTCATACTGCTGCGGAGACACCTACAGGTACGCCCAGTCATACTGCTGCAGAGAAACCTACAGGTACACCCAGTCATACTGCTGCGGAGACACCTACAGGTACACCCAGTCATACTGCTGCGGAGACACCTACAGGTAGAAACCTACAGGCAGGGAAACCTACAGGTACACCCAGTCATACTGCTGCAGAGAAACCTACAGGTACACCCAGTCATACTGCTGCAGAGAAACCTACAGGTACACCCAGTCATACTGCTGCAGAGAAACCTACAGGTACACCCAATCATACTGCTGCAGATAAACCTACAGGTACACCCAGTCATACTGCTGCAGAGAAACCTACAGGTACGCCCAGTCATACTGCTGCGGAGAAACCTACAGGTACACCCAGTCATACTGCTGCAGATAAACCTACAGGTACGCCCAGTCATACTGCTGCAGATAAACCTACAGGTACACCCAGTCATACTGCTGCAGAGAAACCTACAGGTACACCCAGTCATACTGCTGCGGAGACACCTACAGGTACGCCCAGTCATACTGCTGCAGAGAAACCTACAGGTAGAAACCTACAGGCAGAGAAACCTACAGGTACACCCAGTCATACTGCTGCAGAGAAACCTACAGGTACACCCAGTCATACTGCTGCAGAGAAACCTACAGGTACACCCAGTCATACTGCTGCAGAGAAACCTACAGGTACACCCAGTCATACTGCTGCAGAGAAACCTACAGGTACACCCAGTCATACTGCTGCAGAGAAACCTACAGGTACACCCAATCATACTGCTGCAGAGAAACCTACAGGTACACCCAGTCATACTGCTGCAGAGAAACCTACAGGTACACCCAGTCATACTGCTGCGGAGAAACCTACAGGTACACCCAGTCATACTGCTGCAGATAAACCTACAGGTACGCCCAGTCATACTGCTGCAGATAAACCTACAGGTACGCCCAGTCATACTGCTGCAGAGAAACCTACAGGTACACCCAGTCATACTGCTGCAGAGAAACCTACAGGTACACCCAGTCATACTGCTGCAGAGAAACCTACAGGTACACCCAGTCATACTGCTGCAGAGAAACCTACAGGTACACCCAGTCATACTGCTGCAGATAAACCTACAGGTACACCCAGTCATACTGCTGCAGAGAAACCTACAGGTACGCCCAGTCATACTGCTGCAGAGAAACCTACAGGTACACCCAGTCATACTGCTGCAGAGAAACCTACAGGTACGCCCAGTCATACTGCTGCAGGGAAACCTACAGGTACACCCAGTCATACTGCTGCAGATAAACCTACAGGTACGCCCAGTCATACTGCTGCAGATAAACCTACAGGTACGCCCAGTCATACTGCTGCAGAGAAACCTACAGGTACACCCAATCATACTGCTGCAGAGAAACCTACAGGTACGCCCAGTCATACTGCTGCAGAGAAACCTACAGGTACGCCCAGTCATACTGCTGCAGAGAAACCTACAGGTACGCCCAGTCATACAGTGAGCACCAGAAGTATTGGACGTGTTTTGGCTCTGTACTCCAGCACTTTGGATTTGAAATGAGGTTAAAGTGCAGACTGTCAAGCTTTGATTTTGAGGGTATTTTCATACATATTGGGTGAACTGTGTAGAATTAACAGCACTTGTTGAACATAGTACCCCTAGTATAGGGAACAAATTAACTTCTCAAATCAAAATGTATTTGTCACGTACACATGGTTAGCAGATGTTAATGCGAGTGTAGAACATGCTTGTGTTTCTAGTTCCAACCATGCAGTAATATGTAACAAGTAATCTAACCTAACAATTTCACAACAACTACCTTATACACACAAGTGTAAAGGAATGAATAAGAATATGTACATAAAGATATATGAATGAGTGATGGTACAGAACGGCATAGGCAAGATGCAGTAGATGGTATAGAGTACAGTATATACATATGAGATGAGTAATGTAGGGTATGTAAACATTATATAAAGTGGCATTGTTTAAAGTGACTAGTGATACATTTATTACATCCATTTTTCCATTATTAAAGTGGCTGGAGTTGAGTCAGTGTGTTGACAGCAGCCACTCAATGTTAGTGGTGACTGTTTAACAGTCTGATGGCCTTGAGATAGAAGCTGTTTTTCAGTCTCTCGGTCCCAGCTTTGATGCACCTGTACTGATCTCGCCTTCTGGATGATAGTGGGGTGAACAGGCAGTGGCTGGGGTGGTTGTTGTCCTTGAGGATCTTTATGGCCTTCCTGTGACATCGGGTGGTGTAGGTGTCCTGGAGGGCAGGTAGTTTGCACCCGGGGATGCGTTGTGCAGACCTCACCACCCTCTGGAGAGCCTTACGGTTGTGGGCGGAGCAGTTGCCGTACCAGGCGGTGATACAGCCCGACAGGATGCTCTCAATTGTGCATCTGTAAAAGTTTGTGTGTTTTTGGTGACAAGCCAAATTTCTTCAGCGTCCTGAGGTTGAAGAGACGCTGCTGCGCCTTCTTCACCATACTGTCTGTGTGGGTGGACCAGTTTGTCCGTGATGTGTACGCCGAGGAACTTTACTTTCCACCTTCTCCACTACTGTCCCGTCGATGTGGATAGGGGGGTGCTCCCTCTACTGTTTCCTGAAGTCCACAATCATCTCCTTTTGTTTTGTTGACGTTGAGTGTGAGGTTATTTTCCTGACACCACACTCCGAGGGCCCTCACCTCCTCCCTGTTGTTGTCGTTGTTGGTAATCAAGCCTACCACTGTAGTGTCATCTGCAAACTTGATGATTGAGTTGGAGGCATGCATGGCCACGCAGTCATGAGTGAACAGGGAGTACAGGAGAGGGATATGAACGCACCCTTGTGGGGTTCCAGTGTTGAGGATCATTGGGGTGGAGATGTTGTTACCTACCCTCACCACCTGGGGGCGGCCCGTCAGGAAGTCCAGGACCCAGTTGCACAGGGTGGGGTCGAGACCCAGGGTCTCGAGCTTAATGACGAGTTTGGAGGGTTCTGTGGTGTTAAATGCTGAGCTGTAGTCGATGAACAGCATTATTACATAGGTATTCCTCTTTCCCAGATGGGTTAGGGCAGTGTGCAGTGTGATTGAGATTGCGTCGTCTGTGGACCTATTTGGGCGGTAAGCAAATTGGAGTGGGTCTAGGTTGTCAGGTAGGGTGGAGGTGGTGTGGTCCTTGACTAGTCTCTCAAAGCACTTCATGATGACAGAAGTGAGTGCTACGGGGCGGTAGTCGTTTAGCTCAGTTACCTTAGCTTTCTTGGGAACAGGAACAATGGTGGCCCTCTTGAAGCATGTGGGAACAGCAGACTGGGATAAGGATTGATTGAATATGTCCGTAAACACACCAGCCAGCTGAGCCTGACTAGTTTCCCAGTCCCTGCCGCTGAAAAACATCACCACAGCATGATGCTGCCACCACCATGCTTCACCGTAGGGATGGTGCAAGGTTTCCTCCAGACGTGACACTTGGTATTCAGGCCAAATAGTTCAATCTTGGTTTCATCAGACCAGAGAATATTGTTTCTCATGGTCGGAGTCCTTCAGGTGCCTTTTGGCAAACTCCAAGCGGGCTGTCATGTACCTTTTACTGAGCAGTGGCTTCCGTCTGGCCAATCTACTATAAAGGCCTGATTGGTGGAGTGCTGCAGAGATGGTTGTCCTTCTGGAAGGATCTCCCATCTCCACAGAGGAACTATGGAGCGCTGTCAACGTGACCATAGGGTTCTTGGTCACCTCCCTGACCAGGCCTTTCTCCCCGATTGCTCAGTTTGGCCGGGCGGCCAGTTCTAGGAATAGTCTTGGCGTTTCCAAACTTCTTCCATTTAAGAATGATGGAGGCCACTATGTTCTTGAGGACCTTCATTGCTGCAGAATCTCCCTGTAGATTTTGCGTTGACGTAGTGTCCCCATGAGTGACAGAACACTGACCCATTCACGACCCAACTAGAGAACATTTCCAACCCCTTCGCTCTGTATTTTCCGCTGGCTGCCCCACCACCACAGAAAGCGCTGAGCCTGGCAAAAACACCTGCATTTTGGAGCTGCGTTACTCAGGAAATCTAAAAAGAGACCATGTTTGTATGCAGTGTTATTAACTCAAACTGATATGCAAACTGATATGTGAAACGTATTAATGCCGAAATAACATACAAAACAGGTGGGCTCTGCCCTGCCATGAATGATGGGTAGCAACTGCAATAGTATAACCTACAGGCACTAATACTGTTATACTACTTAACCTCTAACATGTCTGTCTGTCTATCAGAGAGTAGGCCTGGGGAGGATGCAGTGTCTGCTGAAGAGTCTCACTCTGTGAAGCTACAGCAGGTTAGAGTTCCATCTCTATTGACACCCCACCTAGGATCATATCTAGCTAGAGGAAAAACTGACTGGTCTTGGACACTAACAGTTGTTTCACACCCATCCCCAGGAGACCCAGGAAACACAACCAGAGAGAGACAAGGATTACACCCCTGTTGTAGAGAGTCCCACCCATGACCTTCCTTTTGACCCTGCCCCTGGCTCCACCCCTGCCCTTGACTCCACCTCTGCTAGTGTTGCTCTGTTAGAAGTCCCCGCCCCCACAGGGCTTGACCCAAATACACACAGCCAATCCAGAAGCCTCCCTGGGAACCCAGCCCCTCCCATCTCTGACCCTGATTCGTTCTCTGACTCCTACACCCACATTAGCTCCTCCCCCGATCTTGAAGAGCCCCCTGCCTTGCTGCTCAACACTGAGCCACCGGAAGAGGTGGGGCTTGTACAGGAAGCGGAGGGGTATATACAGGATGTGCATCATCATTATGAAGAGGGGCTTGGGCAGGAAGAGGAGGAGTCTGATCTGTCTGAGGTCAGGGCCAAGACAGGTGAGACACAAGGCATCTGTCTGGAGCCCCGTAACAACATTAGCTTCACTGTCACTTCTCCTTAAAATGTAGTTTGTGTGAACTGTCCCTTTAAAGCTAATGTTCAGTGGCTATAACTCCTCTCTTTCTCCCTGGGCCAGACTCCCATCTGGAAGCGGAGGTGGTGGGGGAGGAGGAGGAAGGGGTGTCAGGGGTGAGGAGGAGGAGGGGGTCTCTCCTGGCGGCTCTGGAGCAGATCGGAAGGGAGGAGGAAGAAGAGGAGGAGGATGAGTTCCGGATTCCGCAGCAGAGGGAGCAAGAGGAGACTGGTTTCTCTCTCAACAAGTGCATCCTAGGAGCTGTCATACTGCTGGGCCTCGGAACCATCATCTTCTCAGGTGTGTGTGTCTGCAGTTTCTGTTACTATGGTAACATACAATATTGTTACCTTTAAGTGACCTGTGTACAACCTACACACACCTGTATGTCACCTGTGCCTGTCTCTTCTCTTTGACGGTAACACGATGTGCTTCACATAATGATGAGTGATTAGACTAAAGGGATTTGTCCCCCACATCACAGCTAGTCAGTAGTGTGTTGGTTGAAGTCGTGGACGCAGATAAAGGTGTATCTGAGACTGTATTATGTCTACAGGTGTCTTCATGGACCTGGATGGTGGTAGGTTGTGTGTGTGTGTGTGTGTGTGTGTGTGTGTGTGTGTGTGTGTGTACCAGATGAAAAGAGGAGTGTTATGCGATTAACACTCACATGCTTGGTTGACAGTGCTCTCCATGCTTTCCCAAGATGCACTGCTCTCTCTAGATCTACACTGTATATAATATTACTATTCAATGAATGTTAGAAATTTATATTCGCTTAATGATTTTGTTTTTTGCCCCCTGTGTAACTGAAGGGTTACTTAGCCAATTACAAATGACAAGTGCACGTTGATAATGATAACGTGTGTGTGTGTGCATGCTGAGGGGGCTTTGTGCAGGTGAATGTTGCCTGCCCATCCTCATTACACCATTTGAGTGTGTTTTGATGCATCATGTTGTTTCTCAATGCTTTGATGAGGAAGCTCCTGACATGCACTGATGCACTGTGTTGCATTCCATCCTTGTGTTTTGTTGTCATGGTGATAGTGCATCCTAATGTTTGAGTGATGTGTATTGTCCCCAATGTATTATTTGATATGTCTGTGGTTGTCTCCATTGTCTTTATGATGCATTATACTTGTTATAACTGTGATATAATGCATTTTAACATTCTGTGTCAGTCTTGTGATGCGTTATAACAGCTGTTGTCCTTCCAGAGGGGGACTATGATGCCAGCGAGCTGAGAGAAACAGAGGTGGTGGGAAAACAGGTCAGCCTCTTTCTCTCTATCTTATCCCCTCTAACTTCAACATTCAAATGGTAGTGTGTGTGTGTGTGTGTGTGTAATGTTTGTCTGTGTGTATGTTATCAAAGGAATGGCTGAATCCTGAGGTTCCTCTTCCACCACCTGTAGAAGTTGACAGTACAGACCAACTGAATAAACTGGCTAAAGAAGACCCACGGATAGCTGTACTGCAAGCCCAACTCCTGGTAGGCCCCTCGCTGTCTCTCTCTCTCTTCCTCTCCCCCTCTCTCTTTCTTTCTGACTTAATGTTCAACTGTGTGTGTGTGCTGCCTATATTCTCAAAGGATCCTCTTTTTATTTTTTTTTTAAATCAGGCACAGAAAGAGGAGCTAAAAGTAGCCCAGAAGGAGGCGGAGGATGGAGGGAAGGAGAGAAAGAAGAGGGAGGAGGTGGAGAGGGAGCACGGTAGGCTGAAGAAAGAGATGATGTCACTCCCTGTCCTTCAGAAGGAGAACGAGAGGATGAAGAGAGAGCTGGAGTCTGTTCCTGTCTTACAGAAGGATCTAGAGACACTCAGAGCCACAGTGACTGAACTAAAACACAGCACAGGTACTTAGGAGTAGACCTGGCTTCAAATACTATTTAAAATAATTTACAATACTGTACTTCAGCTGGGCTTGATTGAGAATGCCTGGCACAATAAAATTGTCTTAACTGCAAGCGAGCCCCGCCCACCTGGTACACCAGGCATGCTAAAGCAATCCCTAAAAGTAATTGGAAGATTTCCAGTAGTATTTGAACCCACAGGTCTGTGTAGGAGAGAGGGAGGGGAGTAGGGAATGTGTAGGAGGGAGGAAGAAGACGACAAGGGGAAAGCACTAGCTAGTGACACTAATAGCCACAGTGACTGAACTAGCACACACACACACACACACAACATGTACATGCACACAAACACAAAAATGTCTAATTCTCTTAAATTATTTCCTTAGCCAAAGAAGCAGCATCACCGCCAGTATCTGCCTCTGTCCCGCCCCCCTCTGGCCAAGCTGGGGATGACAGCCAGAACACAGCCGGAACAATAGAGAGGAAGGTCAAGAAACCAGGGAAGGGAGAGAAAACAGAGTTGAAGGAAGAGAAGACGGATTGGAATAAGGAAGAGAAGACTGATTGGAATAAGGGAGGGAAGACTGATTGGAATAAGGGAGGGAAGACTGATTGGAATAAGGGAGGGAAGACTGATTGGAATAAGGGAGGGAAGACTGATTGGAATAAGGGAGGGAAGACTGATTGGAATAAGGGAGAGAAGAAGGATTATAAGGTTGAAAAAGAGTGGAGAAGTGGAAAATATGACCAGGAGAAAGAAGGAAAAGAGGAGAAAGAGTGGAAGAAGAAAGAAGACAAGAAGGGAGAATGGAAGAAAGATAAATCTAGCAGAGGGGATGAGGGCAAACCATGGAAGGACAGAGGAAACAAGATGGAATGGAAGGAGAAGAGTGAGAAAAAAGACTGGAAGGTGGAGAAAGATTGGAAAAAGGAAAAACTTGAAATATGGAGTGATAGCAAGGAGTGGAATGGAAAAGAGGACACAAATCTAAGAAAAGGAGGTTGGAATGAGGGCAGGGATGAGTGGAAGGGAGAGAAGAATGGAAAAGAGGAGAAACATCTAAGGAAAGGGGGTTGGAATGAGGGCAGGGATGAGTGGAAGGGAGAGAAGGAATGGAAGGGAGAGAAGAATGGAAAAGAGGAGAAAAATCTAAGGAAAGGGGGTTGGAATGAGGGCAGGGATGAGTGGAAGGGAGAGAAGGAGTGGAAGGGAGAGAAGAATGGAAAAGAGGAGAAAAATCTAAGGAAAGGGGGTTGGAATGAGGGCAGGGATGAGTGGAAGGGAGAGAAGGAGTGGAAGGGAGAGAAGAATGGAAAAGAGGACAACAATCTAAGAAAAGGAGGTTATAATAAGGGCAGGGATGAGTGGAAGGGAGGGGAGTGGAAGAACGACAAGGATGACTATAAGGACCTTGGCAAAGGATGGAAGGAGAGAGGAGAGAAAAAGGAGTGGAAGGGAGAGAAAGATTGGACAAAGAAAGACAGAAAGAAAGACGTCAGTAAAGAGTGGAAGAGTAAGGACAACAGGAGAGAAAATGAGTGGTCGGATGGAAATAGAAAGATGGAAGGATTGAAGGAGGAGAGAAATGGTGGAAACTGGAAAAGGGACAGGGGGAATGACAAGTACGAGAAGGACCACCACCACCACCACTACTCTAAGGAAGGGCAGAAAGAGAAAGAGAGGATAAGGAGAGAAAAGGGCCCTCCCCAAACCCACCGCAGACCTCCCCTTGAGCAACCTGACTACTGGAGTTACCAGAGAGAACGACTGCAGCACAAACCCAACCCTCAAACCCACTGCAGTTCAGTGGAGGCCTGCGCTCAGGCAGAGGGGCTGCTCCCTGTCACCATGCCGGAGTTTGAGGCCCTGCTCCTGGGTTACCTGGTCAAGGCAGAGAGGGTGGGGGTGGAGGCCTCCAAGAGGGAGGAACTCAGTAAGCTAACCAAGGAGTTCTTCAGTGACGGAGTGTTCGTTCACGACCAGATGAGCTTCAAGGACTTTGTGGAGGATGTGGATGACATCTTAGAGGATATGGTGGAGGATGAGGAGGTAGAGGAGGAGGTGGATGACTTTGAGGAAGAGGCAATGAAAAGGTTTTCAGTTCCAGGGGGAGGAGAGAGGGAGAAGTGGAAGAAGGATAGTGGGAGAGGACGGGTGTGATGGAGTGAGAAAGGGAGTCAACGCATGTCAGGAGGAGCAGAAAGATAAAGGTGGAGGAAAATAGATGGATGTGCTGCAAGGTAGAATTTAGGAGGAGCAACACACACACACACACACATACACACACATACACACACATACACACACATACATATACATATATATATATATATATATATACACTACCACGGTTCAGAAGTTTGAGGTCATTTAGAAATGTCCTTGTTTTTGAAAGAAAAGCACTTTTTTTTGACCATTTTAAAATCAAATTGATCAGAAATACAATGTAGACATTGTTAGTGTTAACAATGTTAACATTAACAATGTCTACACTGTATTTATAATGAATTTGATATTTTAATGAACAAAACATTAGCTTTTCTTTCAAAAACAAGGACATTTCTAAATGACCCCAAACTTTTGAACGGATATATATATATATATATATATATATATATATATATATACACACACACCGTCTTGTATATCTAACCTTGTATAACTAACCCATTCAAAATTCTGTACCCTAACATTAATCCTTAAACCTAGCTCCTAACCCTGAACTTAATTCTAACCATAACACTAATTCTAACCTTAACCCTAAACCCCCTAGAAATAGCATTTGACCTTGGGGACTAACAAAATGTTCCGAGTTGGTCAAATTTGTTTGTTTACTATTCTTGTGGGGACTTCTGGTCCCCACAAATATAGTGAAACACGTCCACACACACACACACACACACACACACACACTATCTACTAATGTCTTTAAGCTTATGCTATTTTCCATTTCAACAGTTTAAAAGTCTGAATAATGTATTACACACAAACACACACACCTCAGGCATTCATTTCAGAGGGATCTGTGAAGTTGTTGATGGGAGTAGAGAGAGAGACTAGCAGGCCAGTGGCACTGAGGAAACAGAGGTCCATCCAGCAGTCTTAACATAGCTAGTCGGAGGGGACTAGAATGTGTCTCTCAATGGCCAATCCCAAATCAACCCCTCACCTAACCTCTTACTGTCCCCAAGCACATAGGAAACCAAACCACCCAGGATCGCTAGCCTAAAACAGTGGTGTAACACTGTTTCATAAAGAGGAGTGTGTTTCCGCTGTAGATTACACTATGCATTGTGCACTGCCAAGTTAACCCTTTCACTGGCGGCATGTAGCTTTCATTCATGTCAATCATTTCCGCTAACTTATTTATTAATAACTTTATTTTTGTTTGTGAGACGTGGTCTTTAAATGTCATTTAAGGATAGATTTACAAAGTGACTGAAGTACTGAGGGCGTGATGGTGATGCAGGTCTTTATTTTCATGTCAATGTTCAACAGGTTGTAAATAGTGCAATAAAACACCACACACTTACAAAACATTTGAATGATATATTCTATTTAAAATAAAATAGAGGATTTTATAAATGTCAGAAGGCACAGTAACTTGCTTTGGAGACACTGTAATATGATGACCATGCATCCATCCTTTTGGGTAAAGAGGGAATGTATTGAAACACTAAAACGTCTTTACTTTTGGATAAAGAGGGAATGTATTGAAAACACTAAAACGTCTTTACTTTTGGATAAAGAGGGAATGTATTGAAAACACTAAAACGTCTTTACTTTTGGATAAAGAGGGAATGTATTGAAACACTAAAACGTCTTTACTTTTGGATATGTTGCAACAGTTATTATGAAGCAAAATGCTCATGGCACTTAAGATAAGGATTGTCTTCAGGAAAGAAAACAGTTGGATGTTGTGGTTCAACTTTACTTTACAGTCCTGTATTTACCAGGTATTTACTTAAATAGTAGAATGATCATTACATCACAATAACCACCTAATAACAACTTTTGTATTATAATTTTTTAAATATTCATTGTAATAGTTTCTAATTCTGTTGAATTCTTTGAGATAAGTGCCAAAAGGTATGTCTGTTACCAGAGTTTCATAGTAAAGACCAGGTAGATAGATACCAGTTGAAGCAGGGCTGTAAAATAAAGTCTGACTGATGCCCTATGTTTACATGATGGTAACTGTGTAAATCTGATGATTGACAAGCCCATATCCACTCATTAAAACATTGATTGAACGGACATTCAAGTTGAACCACGTGGGCTTACAGAGGTATCGTTGAAAACTCCACTTTGTGTGATTTAAATGTGCAGATGTAACATTTGATAAAAGCAACCTAATAAATGAAGCTTTGACCTTCTGAAGAACAGTTGTCATGTTGTTGTGTCCAAAATGTCAGCTTCATGCCGACTGATAAGTGGTGAGAGGTGAGAATGAAAAGTATTGCTGTTCTGTCCGTTACAGGTCTGGTAATTAACCTTCAGCACTTCACAGCCACAGAGAACCTCTATCTGACTATTGTAAAACCTGCATAACAACTTTTGCAGTAAAGACATTGTTTTCACGTCCCTTTTCTCAAGGCATATTTAAAGGTTGTTCTCTAGTATTCTGCACGAGACTGTAGCGGTCTAGGTGTGGACAGAAGTACAGACTTCTCCCTCCATAGAAGCACAGAGGTCTGGCACAGGAAGACCGTTTTTAAACACGGAACACTGAGGTGAGCTGTCCTACTTCACTTTGACTGTCCTGTTCTTCACTTGTATAGTCCATTTTAGTTTCCTATCAGATGGTATGTACTTGGAATTTAATGATTGTTAATTAGGTGTTTGTTATGAGGATTATGTCATTACTGTATGCCATGTAGTTCTACTAAAAAGTGTGCTGTAACATAAATGTTCTGTGTTTCATTTAGGTATAACACCAAGAATGACGTTTGTGTTTTGGGTGTGGAGGCCCGGTGTGAGTGTATGTGAGAGTGTGTGTGTGACGGAGCAGAGGGGGTGATCAGGCGTCACTGTGACTGCTATGAGGAGGATATGTATGTACAGAAAGACATTGGAGGGTTCATACAGTGTTCCCTTAAGCCTGGCCTGGGACCCTATGCTGAGTGCACAGAGATCACTGACCTCAGGTAGGTTACATACAACCAGGACAATAGAACAGAGATCACTGACCTCAGGTAGGTTACATACAACCAGGACAATAGAACAGAGATCATATATATACACACACACACACACATATATATATATATATATATATATATATATATATATATATATATATATATTACACATACATACATGGGCTTTTTCAAAACAGGGCTCCCCCTGTCTGTTTGCCCACAGAGCATATCTGACTACAAACTATTTTGAAACTACAAAAAATATTTTGTATGAGGATGTAATATTGTATAGTGCTGATCTGTTCTATTGTCCTGGTTGTATGTAACCTACCTGAGGTCAGTGCTGATCTGTTCTATTGTCCTGGTTGTCTGTAACCTACCTGAGGTCAGTGCTGATCTGTTCTATTGTCCTGGTTGTATGTAACCTACCTGAGGTCAGTGCTGATCTGTTCTATTGTCCTGGTTGTCTGTAACCTACCTGAGGTCAGTGCTGATCTGTTCTATTGTCCTGGTTGTATGTAACCTACCTGAGGTCAGTGCTGATCTGTTCTATTGTCCTGGTTGTCTGTAACCTACCTGAGGTCAGTGCTGATCTGTTCTATTGTCCTGGTTGTCTGTAACCTACCTGAGGTCAGTGCTGATCTGTTCTATTGTCCTGGTTGTCTGTAACCTACCTGAGGTCAGTGCTGATCTGTTCTATTGTCCTGGTTGTCTGTAACCTACCTGAGGTCAGTGCTGATCTGTTCTATTGTCCTGGTTGTCTGTAACCTACCTGAGGTCAGTGCTGATCTGTTCTATTGTCCTGGTTGTCTGTAACCTACCTGAGGTCAGTGCTGATCTGTTCTATTGTCCTGGTTGTCTGTAACCTACCTGAGGTCAGTGCTGATCTGTTCTATTGTCCTGGTTGTCTGTAACCTACCTGAGGTCAGTGCTGATCTGTTCTATTGTCCTGGTTGTCTGTAACCTACCTGAGGTCAGTGCTGATCTGTTCTATTGTCCTGGTTGTATGTAACCTACCTGAGGTCAGTGCTGATCTGTTCTATTGTCCTGGTTGTATGTAACCTACCTGAGGTCAGTGCTGATCTGTTCTATTGTCCTGGTTGTATGTAACCTACCTGAGGTCAGTGCTGATCTGTTCTATTGTCCTGGTTGTCTGTAACCTACCTGAGGTCAGTGCTGATCTGTTCTATTGTCCTGGTTGTATGTAACCTACCTGAGGTCAGTGCTGATCTGTTCTATTGTCCTGGTTGTATGTAACCTACCTGAGGTCAGTGCTGATCTGTTCTATTGTCCTGGTTGTATGTAACCTACCTGAGGTCAGTGCTGATCTGTTCTATTGTCCTGGTTGTATGTAACCTACCTGAGGTCAGTGCTGACCTGTAACCTACTTGATATATAGTGTACCAGTCAAAGTTTGGACACACCTTCTCATTCAAGTGGTTTTCTTTGTTTTTAAAATGTTCTACAGTATATAATAATAGTGAAGACATCCAAACTATGAAATAACACATGGAATCATGCAGTAACCAAAAAAGTGTTAAACAAATCCAAATATATTTAAGATTCTTCAAAGTAGCCACCGTTTGACTTGATGACAGCTTTGCACACTCTTTGCATTCTCTCAACCAGCTTCATGGGGTAGTCGCCTGGAATGCATTTCAATTAACAGGTGTGCCTTGTTAAAAGTTAATTTGCGGAATTTCTTTCCTTAATGCGTTTGAGCCAATCAATGGTGTTGTGACAAGGTAGGGATGGTATACAGAATATAGCCCATATTATAGTAAGAACAGCTCAAATAAGCAAAGAGAAACGACAGTCCATCATTACTTTAAGAGATGGTCAGTCAATCTGGAAATGTCAAGAGTTTTGAAAGTCGCAAAAACCATCCAGCGCTATGAGGAAACTGACTCTCATGAGGACCGCCACAGGTAAGGAAGACCCAGAGTTACCTCTGCTGCGGAGGATAAGTTCATTAGAGTTACCAGCCTCAGAAATGAAAGCCCAAATAAATGCTTCACAGAGTTCAAGTAGCAGACTCATCTCAACCTCAACTGTTCAGAGGACTGTGTGAATCAGGCTTGCTGCAAAGAAACCACTACTGAAGGACACCAATGATAAGAAGCGACTTGCTTGGGCCTAGAAACACGAGCATTGGACATTCGCCCGGCGGAAATCTGTCCTTTGGTCTGATGAGTCTAAATTTGAGATTTTTGGTTCCAACCGCAGTGTCTTTGTGAGATGCAGAGTAGGTGAACGGATCATCTCCACATGTGTGGTTCCCACCGTGAAGCATGGAGGAGGAGGTGTGGGGGTGCTTTGATGGTGACACTGTCAGTGATTTATTTAGAATTCAAGGCACACTTAACCAGCATGGCTACCACAGCATTCTGCAGCAATACACCATCCCAACTGGTTTGCGCTTAGTGGTACTATCATTTGTTTTTCAACAGGACAATGACCCAACACACCTCCAGGCTGTGTAAGGGCTATTTGACCAATAAGGAGAGTGCTGACTTAAATGACCTGGCCTCCACAATCACCTGACCTCAAACCAATTGAGATTGTTTGGGATGAGTTGGACCGCAGAGTGAAGAAAAAGCAGCCAACAAGTGTTCAGCATATGTGGGAACTCCTTCAATACTGTCGGAAAAGCATTCCAGGTGAAGCTGGTTGAGAGAATGCCAAGCGTGTGCAAATCTGTCATCAAGGCAACGGATGGCTACTTTGAAGAATCTCAAATATAAAATATATTTTGATTTGTTTAACACTTTTTTGGTTACGACATGATTCCATATGTGTTATTTCATAGTTTTGATGTCTTCACTATTATTCTACAATTGTAACTCTGTCTGTTTCCAACTCACACTCTCAAACACGAAGATCCCCTGAACACAGCTCACGTTCCAGCCCACTTTCCAGCTCACACTCTCAAACACATAGATCCCCTGATCGCAGCTCACTCTCCAGATCCCAATCACCTGAATTCTAGTCACCTGTTCACACACCTGTATGTCATTTACACACACTATTTAGTTCAGTTCTTTGCACCCCATCACTGTGAGGTATTGTTTGTTTTGATAGACTTTTCTATTCGGAGTGCTGGTGTTTTCCGTATTAGTCCTCCTGTGTACCATAGTTTTGGCCATCCTCACTAACGACGCCTTTTAGCTTATTCCCTGCTTGTACTGTACGTCTGATCTCCTGCACTACGTCATTAGCCTTCTCCATGCCTGTACTGTTGCCTTTTTGGACCCCCTGTGTATGACCTTCTGCCTGCCCCTGGACCCAGCTACCTGCCTCCTCCTGTGGTCCTTTACAAATGAACACCTGCTGCACCCTGCGCTTGAAACCAGCTCTCTGTCTCCCATCGTATTCATTACAACAATGAAGAAAATAGTAAAAATAAAGAAAAACCCTTGAATGAGTAGGTGTGTTCAAACTTTAGACTGGTACTGTGTGTGTGTATGTATATATATATATATATATATATATATATATATATAAGATTAGTGATTGATTCTTTATTTATCTTTCTTTATCTCAGGTCTGGGCTGGAGGAGGTGTTTCCTGATGTGCGTTCTCTTTGTATCCTTCACTCCTCCTCCAAGCCTGCAGACTCCTTCTCTCACATTCCCCTCCTGGAGCACCTCTTTGGATGGCTCACACCTGGCAAAGGTACACACGTGTGTGTGTGTGCGCACACGTGTATAGCTGTTATGCATTGATTCAGACCATATTTTTAATCCTAGATGTGTGTGTATCCCCTTTTTTCACAGGTGACCTCAGGGGGCTTCGCTGGTCTGCCCAAACTAAGGTTCCTCCATATCCTCGTCTCCTCCTCCTGGGGGGGAGTGAACGTCACTCTGGAGCCAGGGGTGTTCCCGGGCCTGTCTAGCCTGGAAGAGCTCACCCTGGCTGGGATGAGTCTGGCCCTGGCCCCCCCCTGCTCTGTTGGATCCCCTGGTACGGGTGAGGAGCCTGAGGGTGGACCGGGCTGGAGTGAGAGACCTGGGGGAACTGTTCTGTCTCCTCTCCCCTGGGATGGAGAAACTAGAGACCCTGGAGCTGCCTGGCAGCATGGTAAGCTCCATCCAGAACCGAGGCTGCTTTGGATCCAATCCGTGGCCCACAGTGCTCCTGTCCAGGATCCTGGATTTGAGTGGAACCCCGGTGGGGAGGGTAGAGCCGAAGTCTTTGTCTGTGTTCCAGAACCTGTCCAGTCTGTCCCTGTCTATGGTGGATGTCTGGGTGGGCCAGCTGTGGGGGTCTGGCATGGGGAGGGTTAACAAGCTCTACCTGTCCAGTTACACCTTGAGACAGTTCACCCC
Source organism: Oncorhynchus clarkii lewisi (assembly GCF_045791955.1). Taxonomy (NCBI): domain Eukaryota; kingdom Metazoa; phylum Chordata; class Actinopteri; order Salmoniformes; family Salmonidae; genus Oncorhynchus; species Oncorhynchus clarkii. The sequence continues at coordinate 9,690,575 of NC_092148.1, read as the reverse complement.
CAGCCTGTCTGACCTGTGTACTCTGGTAGTAAAACATGGAGTGGAGTCCTTGGATCTGCGCCTAGCCCTGATCACAGCCTTCACTGCAGAGGTCATGAAGAGGTGAGTCGCTTTAGAATGGTCTAGTTCCCTCAAACTCAACTCTGGACCTCAAAGCCAGTACCACTGCATGTTATTACTTGTTCCCCTCTAATCAGGGACTGATTTAGAACTGGCACCAGGTGTGTGTAATTAATGATCGGGTAGAACAGAAGGCAGCAGGCTCCGGACCTCATGGGGTTGGAGTTGGGTACCCCGGGTCTAGTCTATGGTTTTCTGGGGGCCTGGTTTCTGATCAGACTCAAAGGAGTTGGATAAAGCATAAACAGGCTGGTAACCAAGCAGTTGTAATATGCAATAATATATGCCATTTAGCAGACAATTTTGTCCACATCACCAACAAACTAATATGGTCCAAGCACACCAAGACAGCTGTGAAGAGGGCACGACAAAACCTATTCCCCCTCAGGAGAGGGTCCTCAGATCCTCAAAAGGTTCTACAGCTGCACCATTGACAAAATCCAGACTTGTTGCATCACTGCCTGGTATGGCAACTGCTCGGCCTCCAACCGCAAGGCATTACAGAGGGTAGTGCGTACGGCCCAGTACCTCACTGGGGATAAGCTTCCTGCCATCCAGGAACTCTATACCATAGGAATGCCCTAAACATTGTGAACGACTCCATCCACCTTAGTCATAGACTGTTCTCTCTGCTACCGCACGGCAAGCGGTACCGGAGTGCCAAGTCTAGGTCCAAGAGGCTTCTAAACAGCTTCTCCCAAGCCATAAGACTCCTGAGCATCTAATCAAATTGCTACCCAGACAATATGCATTGCGCCCCCCCCCCCCCCCCCCCCCCCCACTCCCCTGCCCTCACAACGCTGGTCCCCTCTGTTGTTATAATCTATGCATACTCACTTTAATAACTCTACCTACATGTACATGTTACCTCGACTAACCGGTGCCCCCGCACATTGACTCTGTACCAGTACCTCCCTGTATATAGTCTCGCTACTGTTATTTTACTGCAGTCTTTACTGCACCTCACCTCTCTCATTCTCCATAACAACCACCTCACTGAGATCACCACTGATCAGGTCAGTCTGTGTCACTTCTGTTTGTCTATAACTCAACTAACTGAGAAACAGTTGTCAGCAAAGTTATTGTATTTGACTTGAGATATTTGTATGATGCTATATAAAATCAGTATGGCGATGAGTATGATGTTTGTCATACAGTAATCTTCAACCATGGTCCTGGCGAAAGTAAAGGTGTGCAGGCTATTGCTCCATCCTCCAGTACTAACACACTTCCCACTGGACAAAAACTAATTGAATCAATGTTCTTTCCACATCATTTCAAGCAACAACAAATCTGTCGGCGCTAGGATACAGCTTCCTCCGCTGGCCCTGTGTCGTTCTATTCTTTCATCTGAGAGGATGGGTGGAGCGACGTGTGGGGAGGAGGAAGAGGAGGATGGGGGAACAGTGGGAGAAGCTGATAGAGGTGAGGTATGATGAGTTTGTGTCGCTCAGCAGTCGTGACATGGCGTGGGTACTGGGAGAGATGGCCCCAATGCTAGAGGAGGAGGGGGAGCTATGACTGTGTCTGCACCACCGAGACTTTGAGGTTTGTGTGTGTGCGCGGGCGAGTGCGTGCTTCGACATGCAAGTGTGTGTGTGAGAATGGAGAATATGTGCTATAATAGTACAAATACATTAGATTAGATTGATAAACAGCACCCAGCCTGTTGTGTCCTGTCCCAGGTAGGGAAGGGCATCGTGGATAACATCGCTGAGAACATCTACTGCAGCAGGAGGACGGTGTGTGTGTTGACCAGACGCTACCTGAGGAGTGACTGGTGTGGCCTGGAGATGAGAGTGGCCACACACCACCTGTTGTCTGAGCGCAGCCACAGACTCATCCTCATCTTCCTAGAACACATCTCCCCCTTCGAGCTGTCCGCCTTCCACAGGTAACACACCAACTCATCTCTTGAATGGATTGAACTTAGAATGGAATACATTGTATATGAAAAGTAGTGATATGAACAGTAGTGATATGAACAGTAGTGATATGAACAGTAGTGATATGATGTACTGGGTGTTTGTGTTGCAGGCTTGCTAAGCTGGCCAGAACCCGGACCTACCTGGACTGGCCCCAGGATGAGGACGAGAGGGTAACGTTCTGGGAGCATTTACGACGAAACATTGCAGAGAGCGACACAGAGGAACTGGTGAGAGAAGGGGTCAGATCAGACATTGCACCATTTGTCCTGCTGCTCTCATGAAAGTCATCTACCTGAAGTGTAACTACTCCACTGTAATGAGTAACTTTGTAACTCAGTTACACAGAAGGTCAACCTGACCCTAGCACTGTTACAGTATATAACATACTGTATGTGTTTTCAAATGTCCTTTCATTCTACGTTCATTTTGCAGCATGATCCTCCGGAAGCATCCTGAAGTCATCTGCATGTTCCACGTGATGTTCTACGTTTAGAGAGAGAGAGTGTTCGCTACTGATCTCAGATTAGGGTGACGTCAAGGGACTCCTTTCTGGACTTTGTTTTTTACATAATATTTTGACGTTGATATCTTTGCCTTCCATTTATCAGACGCACTTATCCAGAGCGACTTACAGGGTTAAGTGCCTTGCTCAAGGGCACGTCGGCATATGTTTCACTTAGTCGGCCCAATGCTCTTAAACACTAGGCTACCTTTCTTTTGTCTCCTTTCTTTCATTCACTGATTGTTCAATTAACTGTTCTTGGATCTGTGCTGTGTGTATTTGAGCACAAAGACATTAATATGCTAAACATTCTCCCATGAAAACAACACATTTCAATTGGTTAGATATTGTTTCCTGTATATTACTATTTGTTTTAATACATGTTGCTGTCACGCCCTGATCTATGTTTTCTTTATTATTTAGGTTTTGTGTTGTCTAGGGTTTTTGTATGTCATGGGGTGTTTGTAAGTCTAGGCATATGTAGGTTTATGGTGGCCTGAATTTGTTCCCAATCAGAGGCAGCTGTTTATCGTTGTCTCTGATTGGGGACCATATTTAGGTAGCCATGTTCCCTTGGGTATTTGTGGGTTCTTATTCTATGTTTTGTTGCCTGTCTGCACTATTCGTATTAGCTTCACGTTTCGTTTTGTTAGTTTGTTCAGTGTTGAATTTCTTTAATAAATGAAGAATGTACACTTACCACGCTGCGCCTTGGTCTCCTCACAACGAACGTGACAGTTGCACTCTGTAACTCATTGATGCAATGTGATTTTACAGTAGCTTTATAGTGCAACACTCCTCCCATCTAAAGCAGAGACCCACATAGTATAGTTGCTGTCTCAGCTATACTGACTAAAATGTGTGTGTGCATGCTTGCAAGAGTCCTTGTCTGTGTGTGTGTTTGAAAGTGGTGTATGCTGTCTACCTGCCCTCTCCTCAGTAAGTCCCAGGGCCTGTTGGTTCTAACCCTCTGCAGCAGAAGGACAGTGTCTTGTCATCACTAGACATCCATTGCTACAGGCTGAGAGATGAGGGTTAATAAGACATCCTGGTCTGTGTGAAAGCTGCTGACTAATCATGCTGATGATGCAGTTCTACAGTGTTGCGTGAATAAATGGGGGACGTGTCTTTTTAAGATTTGGAATAGTCCAAACCTTCAGACCAAAGCCTTGTGTGTGTGTTGTGTGATAGCTGGACTAGAAGAGGAGATGCCATTCATGCCAGAGGGTGGGAATAATGAAAGAATGAAAGACTCACGTAACTACACTCTCAATAAAACTGACTTTATAACACTGATGTTAGATTTGAATCAAGACAGGCTCAAATCAATAGAATATTCTAAATGCAAGCCAAAGGGCGAAACATGCAACACACAATCCCTCATTTCTGCTGCTGATGAAGTTGATTTGCCCAAAGCTAAGTAAACCAGAAGAGCTGCCCTGAGAGGTTTTAGTGTAAGCATAGTGACTTAACATTCATATGGCAGCCAGACAGGAAACCTGAGTGTTGCATCAGCTGATATTGCATCAATGAGATCATCACTCTACGTTAACATGGTGGTCTATTTAGTCCACCAGGTTCTGCACACACTTCCATGATGGCTGCCACACACAAGCTATGCGCTGGTGTTATTGCTGTAACGTCTGTTTTCTGCTTACCCACCAGCCACCACAGCCTCCACCTGTTAGGTTCTGTGTTTCCTTCCTGCAGGGTGATTGGTATAGCACACCTTGCTCTCTGCCTGTAATTATTATTAGCTTAACATTATGCATGCTCTAGCAGTGAGCTACCATGAAGGAGCAGAGCACAACGCCTAGACTAACGTATTGTAATCTTTAAAAATAAATGGTTAAATGAACACGTGTGGTTTCCTGTCTGAAGGTGGGGGCTTTTCAGTGTTGTATAAATCCTATAATCACGTCATGGAAAGAAACCAGTGGTCAGTGTGGGGTAATTTAGCTTACACTATTACAGACACCTTAACCTTGAAGTGGACAGAATGGACGCCATGACATGAGAAACATTTACAAGAGATGGGGGGGGGGGGCTTGATTTTAGGAAGAGGAGGTGAGTATAAGAGTGGGAAAGAGAAAGAGAGAAAAACTTACCTTCACACACTCACCACCTCAGCCACCGGCAGCAGTGTCCAGGTGAGTTAATCATTCTAATCTACCTCCATATTTCTCTATAAGTTGAATATACATCTTTTATCTCCCTCTCTGTTTAATGTTTCCATATCCTGTCCTCCCGTCTCTTTCTCTCCTCCTCTGTAACACTTGCTGTTTTTTCTCAATGCCGTCGTTGACCTGACTTGGTCTGTAGTATTTTATCTACGTATTTATGATTTTTCAGTTCAATAACCTCTCCTCTGTGTCTGTATTGTATTCTGTTTAGTCCCATTAGAACACTACCTCTTCTCCATTCTTCCTCTCTCTCTCTCTGTCAGTGATGGAGTCAGCCATTGGTGTACTCGTGTCCCAGTTCAAGGCGTTTGCTGGAAGTGATGGATCCACAGACACACTGAGCAGAGATGAGTTCCAGAACCTGGTCAAAACACAACTCCCCAACTTTGTTAAGGTGCATGTTAATTATACTGTGGTAACGTTTGAGTAATACTATAATAACCAGTGATCGCAGGCTTTTATTCCAGTCCAGCTATAATACAACTGATTCAGCTTGATGATTAGTGCTGGGCTGTAACAAAAGCGTCCCCCCTTTAGCTCTCTAGGAGCAGGGTTGGTGAGCCACAACATCAGTTTGTGGTCCACTTCATTTCCTCTAGATGGGGACATAGACTGCACAGATGCCTCTCGTCCTTCCAACCTCTGCCTCCTGTGGTATATCAGTATGGCCATGCTAAAATAGACATTTGCATTTGTGCTTGTAAAGTGCTGTACCGCCATCCTTTCTAGAATGGCCAAATAGTGACACCCATCAAATAGCTTAATTTTCTTGTTCCCTTCTCATGACCACAGATGGTAGAAAGGTTTCTTCTCATCACATGGCTTTTCTGACAAGCACAATCAGATCAGTCAGTGTGGTTCTGAATCTGAGAAGAGGAAAGGAAGCCTCTTAACTAGTGATTTCTGACGGCCCTTATTGCCCCCATGTAGAACGCTGATGACCCAGCTGTCATCGACCGACTCATGGACTCAATTGACGAGAACAATGACGGAGAGCTCAACTTCCTGGAGTTCTGGCAGCTGATTGGACGACTAGCAAATCAACACGGCGGCTTTATCCAATAGGATGTCTCCATGTCTTGTTCTGTTACTACCATATGATTACAATGATAAGTTATTCTAGTGGTATGGTTATCCCCATGTTGTGTTTCTAAATTGTCAAGTGTTTGCTAAAGCTATGGAGGATTGGTCCAGCAAAATAAAACATGGATGAATCATACAACTATAGTATCTATGACTACCTGACCTCCCTTCCTCCCTCTGTCTTTCTTTCTCTCTCTCTCTCTCTCTCCCTTTGTCGCTGCCAGAATTCCCTCCTTGTTTTGAAAGTATAATTATATCTCGCCAAACTAAAACTAATACTGCATACACACACACAGAGCAGTGATGGCATCGGACTGTGTCTGTGTAAATTTAGAATCTTGGTGTGTAAGCAGAATTTATTCTGGCCCTGTTGTGAATGAGACTGCTAGTGTTGTCCAGGAGGTTGTACCTCTTGCCAAATGAACAGGAGGCTGTAGGACGGAAAGAGAAAAACACCATTGTTAAGTGTATAGGCACTAGGTAGGAGTAAAGAAATGTGGACATAGCCTAGATGTCAGTCTTACTGCTTCAGCCAATGATGATTGCTATGATGTTTGGTATGATGCTTGGTATGATGTTTGGTATGGCAGCAGGGAAGGAGTTGGCTAAAGCAGCAGAATATCTGGCTCCCAGGCTAGGGAGAATCAGTAGCAGGGTAAAATCAATGGGGAAGCCAAGACATTAAAATAAAAGCCATATTACAACCTATGTGTTGTGATAATTGTGTTGTTTGCTCTATAACCTGTTAGTTCATATGCCTTGACACAGTGATATATAGGCCTAAGGCCGAGACAATAAGAAGACAGTGCAGAATAAATTCAACCAAACTTTTGTTTTTCTTTTCGGATAGCGACCTCTGTCCAGTGAAGTCCACAAAGCATATTGCATGTACAGTAACATCACCTACAGCATGGTAAAGCAAGTTAATGTTTTAGACATTTTTGGACTACTAAACAACTATTGATTTAGAAAACCGGAGAGTTACTACTGCTACTGTTTCCATTTATCATTTTTGGGATGTTTCTACAACTTGATTGGAGTCCACGTGTGGTAAATTCAATTGATTGGACATGATTTGGAAAGGCACACACCTGTCTATATGTGGTCCCACAGTTGACAGTGCATGTCAGAGCAAAAACCAAGCCATGAGATCGTATAGGAATTGTCCGTAAACAAGAATGTTCTTAACTGACTTGCTTAGTTAAATAGAGGTTAAATAAGATTTGGAAACACCAAGACTCTTCCTAGAACTGGCTGCCTGGCCAAACTGAGCAATCAGGGGAGAACGGCCTTTGTCAGAGAGGTGACCAAGAACTCAATGGTCACTCTGACAGAGCTCCAGAGTTCCTCTATGGAGATGGTAGAACCTTCCAGAAGAACAACCATCTCTACAGCACTCCACCAATCAGGACTTTTTCGTAGAGTCGCCAGACGGAAGCCACTCCTCAGTAAAAGGCACATGACAGCCCGCTTGGAGTTTGCCAAAAGGCACCTAAAGGACTCTCAGACCATGAGAAACAAGATGCTCTGGTCTGATGAAACCAAGGTTGAACTTTTTGACCTGAATTCCAAGCGTCACGTCTGTAGGAAACCTAGCACCATCCCTACGGCGAAGCATGTTGCTAGCAGCATCTTGCTGTGGGGATGTTTTTCAGCGGCAGGGACTGGGAGACTAGTCAGGATCGAGGGAACGATTTACAGAGCAAAATACAGAGAGATCCTTGATGAAAACCTGCTCCAGAGCACTCAGGACCTCAGACTGGGGCAAAGGTTCACCTTCCAACAGCATAACTACCCTAAGCACACAGCCAAGACAACGCAGGAGTGGCTTCAGGACAAGTCTCTGAATGTCCTTGAGTGGCCCACCCAGAGACCAGACTTGAACAAGTTATCACATCTCTAGAGAACGGAAAATAGTTGTGCAGCGACACTCCCCTTTCAATCTGACAGAGCTTGAGAGGATCTGCAGAGAAAAATGGGAGAAACTCCCCAAATACCGGTGTGTCAAGCTTGTACCATCATACCCAAGAAGACCCAAGGCTGTAATCGCTGCCAAAGGTGCTTCAACGAAGTACTGAGTAAAGGGTCTGAATACTTATGTAAATGTGATATTTCAGTTTGATCTTTTTTTTTGCAAACATTTCTAAAAATCTATTTTTGCTTTGTCATTATGGAGTACTGTGTGTAGAATGAGGCTGTAACGTAACAAAATGTGCAAAAGGTCAAGGGTTCTGAATACTTTTGAAATGCACTGTAAGTAAAACCACAAGTCCAAATCCCTCTCCATCCATGGCTATTTTAGGAAAGTGCCCATTTTAGCTAGCTGGCTAGCTAGCCACCAGATGACAACACAACGAGATGCAACAATTCAAGTTTTCTGTCAATGACGTTTGGCTTTTGATGTGATGTGATTGGTGTGAAGCCAAATCCAAACTGGCTTCCCTTGACACTTTTACAGGATGGACCAGGACCATTCACAGCTGAGTTTACTTAGCCAATCACCGTATAATTTTATCAAGGGAGGCCAAATGCTCACTGGCTTCCCTTGCATTCAATGCTACAGGCGGCAACAATATTCTCTTTTTGACGAGACAGCATCAGATATATGGGCTACACATACAGAGACAGAGGGGCACTGTTTCGCTCACTTGGTTGCGTTCTCCGGTGAGATCCATTCAACCTTTGTGAATTGAAGGAAAAAACGTATGAAACACAGAGAGACAAAAGATACATTACTCTATCTGTTTATTTTTTTTGGTCAATTTCTTGGGGAAGCCTGGCTTCCCAGAATGTAGCCTACGTGTAAATAACAAACTGACTAAAAACATGGCTGTGATTATGTTCTTAATGAATCTGTCTGTGAGTCCTACATGTCTAAGTTTCTCCTTGCTTTGTGAATAATTATACATTATGGTTTGTGTTTCTGAGAAATGTGGTTGAATAAACTCGAACTGATGTTGACTTTAAGGGTGTGGTGGAAATATGACTCGGTCTACTACCATGCACAGACACACACACCTTATTGCCTGTTCACACTTGCTCACTCAAGGTGCAATGTGGTGGCTAAAATATTTGCGCCATCCCTAACATTGATCTGTGGAAAGTAATTTTTAAGTAACTTAACGTTTTGTGGAGGGTTCATAATAGCATACCCAAGTTTATCATATTAAGGCTACAAATAGTTAATTTTTTTCTAAATACAACATTGCATTATGTTTTTAGAATCAAACTATAGGCTATAGTCTACAATAAACCATCTATTGTAAACATGAAAATAAAATAACTAGCGAACTATAGAGTAGTTATTAACCCCATTCAGAACCAATCAGTCGATATAATCGAGAAAATCCTCAGAAATCACGCGATATGAATCTGACCGTGGGGTGCCGCCTGACCCACTAGTTGATCAGAAGGTTCAAATCAACGTTTCATATCGTTGAGTAGTTATTAACACAACAAAATGAATCTGTTGGCAGCCCTTCCCCCTTCGTCTATCTCCCTTGCTCTTTCCCAGGCACACGCCCTTCTGTGACACAATACAAAAAAGTTTGGTGAAGAAAAATTCTATCACGGAAGAGATTCTTTTGAGTGCAACTAGTTGATCAAGTTTGAGCCTTGAGAAGAGTGCCTGAGAGACACAGAGAGAGCCTGGACAAGATAATTGACATCGAGCACATTTGTGTTTTCTCATTCACAATCTAACGGTGAGTAGATAAAGTAACTGAAGTATGTAGCCTAGCCTGTTTGTCTAAAGTTCCGTTGACTCAAACAGGCCATTGCGTTGATGGATCCAAATGGGCCTCCCAGAAAATGTTCCTCCGTTCGAACATTAATAATGTAGTTTGCGAGCGGATCTATTGTCCGAAACCCACCTAGCATGATAGCACAGGGATCGGCTTCTCCTTGTCGGTAACCCAATCCTCAACCCCTTTACAATTCAGGACAAACCAGAAGGCGCGCCTTTATTTCTTTATTTTCCCTGTCAGTCTTACTTCGGGACCACTCTACAAATCGACCGTATTATTTCGGCTAGAGGGGGGGGGGTTTAAAATCACGGTGGGTAGGCTACCCATAATCGTCTCAAATTATGCACGAGCCAAAGAGTGAACGGTTCGGTAGTTGTAGTTACAAGCTTGTGGACAATGACATTCATTCGAGTCTGTCTACAACCTCAACACCGAGCGTGGCCCTGTGTAACAGCAGCTAGGACAGCTCGCTCTCTAGTCTTTTCACCCTGAATTATTAACGAACGGTAAGACGTTGGTATAGTGCGTCGAATGACAACCCAAGGTGTATTTAATAGCGCGGGGAGAAATGGCTTGTGGCAAACAGCGTTGACAGCACCATGCAGGTATGGTTGCGGAAGGGAACCAGTCACACCTGGTAAGTTATTGAACACATCACATCCCCGCTGATTGATTCTGGTTGGCCATCGAAATAATCAAAGCTCATGCAGGTGAAACGAGTCCACTGAACCGAGCTTCTCACAGTTCATAGGCATGGAGAGAGTGAGTAGACGTGGCTCTAAATAAGCTATTGTGTCCATTTATGTAGTTAGGCCTGTAGCAGTGGTTCTCAAACTTTGCTGTGACCCACCCAACGCCCTTTAAAGTATTCTAATTAGACTGAAGCAAGTTCTCTCCGCCATATTCAGGCTGCCACATGATTGTATCTATCCCCTCAATGTGTTCGGAAAGGAGAAAAATATGTACATTTTCAGGTTGATGATCACCTGCAAGCCCTGACATCCCAGGTCAAGCCAGGTATAACCCACAATGCTTTATAGAACACACTACCCACTTGGCACACACTAGTTGAATTAACGTTGTTTCAACATTATTTGCCAACATATTTTAACGTGAATCAACATGGAACATTTTGAAAAAAGTCAACCAGCATTGGAAGCATTGAAATGTGGGTAAAACTTCAACTTAACCTGACAAAGGTATTTACAGTACATCAATCTAATTTCAACATAATAATCATAACTATGTATAAGTTGAAATCCTGTTAAATTCCACTTAAAAACATAAAGAATAGTTTTCATCATTCAATATGGATAAAATTACGTTGAGTTTCAAATTTGATTGGACATATTTTACACCGTCATTGTTTCAACGTCATGCCATTAACCTAAATATCTCTATATTTAGGTTAATGGCATGACGTTGAAACAATGACGGTGTAAAATAAGTCCAATCAAGTATGTTGAAATAAAAAGTGAAGCCACAGTCCTACACTTCCTGCCTGAACATTGTCTCCTAGTGGAATACAGGAGGAAATTCACTTCAGTCAGATCAAGTCTACCATCCAGATTAGAGGTCGACCGAATATGATTTTTTCAATGCCGATACCGATTATTGGAGGACCAAAAAAAGCAGATACCGATTAATCAGACAATTTTTTAAAATTGTATTATTTATTTATTTGTAATAATGACAATTACAACAATACTGAATGAACACTTACTTTAACTTAATATAATACATCAATAAAAATCAATTTAGCCTAAAATAAATAATGAAACATGTTCAATTTGGTTTAAATAATGCAAAAACAAAGTGTTGGAGAAGAAAGTAAAAGTGCAATATGTGCCATGTAAAAAAGCCAACGTTTAAGTTCCTTGCTCAGAACATGAGAACATATGAAAGTTGGTGGTTCCTTTTAACATGAGACTTCAATATTCCCAGGTAAGAAGTTTTAGGTTGAGGTTATTATAGGACTATTTCTCTCTATACCATTTGGATTTCATATACCTTTGACTAGTGGATGTTCATATAGGCACTTTAGTATTGCCAGTGTAACAGTATAGCTTCCGTCCCTCTCCTCGCCCCTACCTGACTCGAACCAGGTACACATTGACAACAGCCACACTCGAAGCGTCGTTACACATCTCTCCACAAAAGCCGCGGCCCTTGCAGAGCAAGGGGAACAACTACTCCAAGTCTCAGAGTGAGTGACGATTGAAACGCTATTAGCGCGCACCCCGCTAACTAGCTAGCCATTTCACATCGGTTACACCAGCCTAATCTCGGGAGTTGATAGGCTTGAAGTCATAAACGGCGCAATGCTTGAAGCACAGCGACGAGCTGCTAGCAAAACGCACAAAAGTGCTGTTTGAGTGAATGTTTACGCGCCTGCTTCTGCCTACCACCGCTCAGTCAGACTGCTCTATCAAATATCAAATCACAGACTTAATTATAACATAATAACACACAGAAATACGAGCCTTTGGTCATTAATATGGTCGAATCCTGAAACTATAATTTCGAAAACAAAACGTTTATTATTTCAGTGACATACAGAAATGTTTGGTATTTTATCTAACAGGTGGCATCCCTAAGTCTAAATATTCCTGTTACATTGTACACCCTTCAATGATATGTCATAATTACATAAAATTCTGGCAGATTAGTTTGCAACGAGCCAGGCGGTGTTGCATATACCCTGACTCTGCGTGTAATGAACGCAAGAGAAGTGACACAATTTCACCTCGTTAATATTGCCTGCTAACCTGGATTTCTTTTAGCTAAATATGCAGGTCTAAAAATATATACTTCTTTGTATTGATTTTAAGAAAGGCATTGGTGTTAATGGTTAGGTACAGTCGTCCAACGATTGTGCTTTTTTCGCAAATGCGCTTTTGTTTAATCATAAATCGTAATATCATCAACCATGTGTAGTTAACTAGTGATTATGATTGATTGGTTGTTTTTTATAAGATAAGTTTAATGCTAGCTAGCAACTTACCTTGGCTTACTGCATTCGCGTAACAGGCAGTCTCCTCGTGGAGTGCAATGAGAGGCAGGTGGTTAGAGCGTTGGACTAGTTAACTGTAAGGTTGCAAGATTGAATCCCGGAGCTGTCAAGGTAAAAAAAAAAAAAACCTGATTAATCGGTCGACCACTAATCCAGATACATACCTCTATTGTACCCTGCTTAGCTATGGAAACAAGCTGTTAGATTCAACTGAGATATCATGTCAACACACATAAACATTATTCAGCTTCCAAGGTCATTTGTGTAGACTACCTAAATAACGTTGAATAGTTGAAAGTAACTCCTAACTTTTCTTACACACGTTGGATGTGAAAGTAAATTCGTAGTGGGGTTTATTAAACATCAATTAAACATGTCTGTCTCCCGAGTGGCACAGCGGTCTAAGGCCCTGTGTCTCAGTGCTATGTGGGGGGCTCCCGAGTTGCACATCGGTCTAAGGCCCTGTGTCTCAGTGCTATGTGGAGGGCTCCCGAGTGGCACAGCGGTCTAAGGCCCTGTGTCTCAGTGCTATGTGGGGGGCTCCCGAGTGGCACAGCGGTCTAAGGCCCTGCGTCTCAGTGCTATGTGGGGTGCTCCCGAGTGGCACAGCGTTCTAAGGCCCTGTGTCTCAGTGCTTGAGGTGTCACTACAGACACCCTGGTTTGACTCCAGGCCGTATCACAACCGTCCGTGATTGGGAGTCCCGTAGGGCGATGCACAATTGGCCCAGCATCGCCCGGGTTTGGCCAGTGTAGACCGTCATTGTAAATAATAATTTGTTCTTAACTGACTTGCCTAGTTAAATGAAGGTTAAATTTGAAAAAAAATATTTTTTAAAGTATTGTTGCAGCCTGAGCTGACCTGGTTTTCCCAAGTCATTGCTTCAAACATAAAACACCAAACTAGTGTCACCTTATTGAACTCTGCTGTCTCTTTTAACTTCTCATCTCCTCTCCACCCTCCCGCTGACCGAGTCCTGTCCAGGGTTCTGTTCTGTATTCTGGTGCAGCCCGGGCAGCTTGGTTTCACACCAGTTAGTCTCATTACATCCTCTGTTTGGGTCTAAAAAGATACTCCTGGATCGATATGCTCATCAATCACTCTGATCTAGGGCTCACACACACACACACACACTATATAACAAGGATGGGCAACTGATGGGGGTGGGGGCCACCAAAAATCAGAAATCATGAGGGCCACAGTAGCTTGCGGGTCTGCGTACCCACAACCATACCCACACATGCAGTCAGAGCCAGCCTTTTGGGGGCCCTAAACAAAATTCTTTGAGTGAATTTCCTGCGATTCTACACTTGCCATGAGACCAATGTTTTCTGTTTTTCATATTCATTTCATCTGATTATACATGGGGGTCCCGGTCGGTAATTTGACCATGATTACTACACGTTTAGATAGCTGGCCGCTAGACTCATTTACCAATATAACATGTTTAGCTGACTTGGCTAATTGAGTGACTGACATAACAAGAGAAACTGCTGATGCACAACCACATTTAGAAACGTCACCTGGTCTGTTCTACTATTGTAACTCTCAACAGCAAGTTGAGACCCTGACTGAGTTCCTGAAAAATGTGTGTGGAAATTGATCGGCGGGCCTACAAAAGGGGTTCAGGTGCCCATCCCTGATTATAATAATATATACCATTTAGCACTGTTTTATCCAAAGCGACTTAGTCATGCGTGCATACAAACCCACTACCCTGGCGTTACTGGCACCATGCTTTACCAACTGAGCTACAGAGGACCGCACACAGCGTCTCCTAATTATGTGCGTAGAAGATGTCTCGCTCGGGACACCCGCAGGCTGGTGAAATAGTGATGAGGGATGAAGATGATGACAGATGTCCAGCGGTGTGGGTCTGTGGTTGGCTAATGTGTTAGTTACAGCGGAATTCACAGGATAGTGTGTGTATGTGTGGCATCAAGGTGGGATATGAAACAGAATCCTACACCTGGCATCAGACCATGGGTGTGTTCTGCTCTCTCTCACCCACTAATTAGGCTAATGTAAGATCAGTCCTAATTGGCCTAGGCCCAGGGGACAGGTGTGTGTGTGTGTTTGTGGGAATGTGCATACATTTTGGTGTGTATGCATTCAGGTGTGACAGTGTCAGATTGGAGATTTACCTGTGGGTTGAGTCTCTAGGGTTACCCTCATCAGGACATCACCCTAATGTTAAAAGAGAAGGGGTTAGAGATACTGGCGGGGTAGGGTAGCGAAATATATATATATATATATATATATATTAGAGAGTGTAACAGACAGGTCTTAGCTGTAGTAATGTGAACCCATAGCCTTCTGCTGGCTTATGGTGATCAGGTATCCCTCTCTCCATCAGACATCACAGCTCCCATTGTTTACCTCAGACCCCCCCCCCCCCCCCCCCTCTCTCCATCCTTTCCTTTGTTTACCTCACCAGGCTCTCCTTATCTCCCTCCACCCCCCGTCCATTCTTTCCTCTATTCTGACGTCCTCTTTCTACACTCTTAAAAGGGTTCTTCAGCTTTCCCCATTGAATAACTTTTTTTTGTTCCAGTTCGAAACCATTTGGTTCCAGGTAGAACCCTTTTGCGTTCCGTGCAGGACCCTTTCCACAGAGTTTTCTATGTGGAATCATAAAGGATTTCCTATGGGGACAGCCGAAGAACTCTTTAGGAACCCTTTTTTCTAAGAGTGTACCTTGTCTTAACTGTTCCAGCTAGTTCCAGTGAAACAGTTGCTGCATTCAATTGTCTAAACTTTAGAGTTTTCTGCACCCCCCCCATCCTCTCCTCTCTCCCAGTAGCTATGGAGTCGGCCATCCAGACAGTGGTAGGAGTGTATCTGAAGTCTGCCAAAGGGAAGGGCAGTCTCGGAGATAAGGACTTCCAGGGCCTCGTCAATAAACAGCTCGGCAACATCATGACTGTAAGTTCCACCTATCCTTGTATCACTACTCCTCAACTCTGACCCTAGATTTGTGTCCACGTCCTGGTTAAACCCGAGCCTCAACTCTGACCCTAGGTTCGTGTCCACGTCCTGGTTAAACCCGAGCCTCAACTCTGACCCTAGATTCGTGTCCGTGTCCCGGTTAAACCCGAGCCTCAACTCTGACCCTAGATTCGTGTCCGTGTCCCGGTTAAACCCGAGCCTCAACTCTGACCCTAGGTTCGTGTCCGCGTCCCGGTTAAACCCGAGCCTCAACCATGACCCTAGGTTCGTGTCCGCATCCCTGTTAAACTCGAGCCTCAACCACGACCCTAGGTTCATGTCTGCGTCCTTGTTAAACACGAGCCTCAACTACGACCCTAGGTCCACGTCCCGGTTAAACTCGAGCCTCAACCACGAGCCTAGGTTCGTGTCCGCATCCCTGTTAAACTCGAGCCTCAACCACGACCCTAGGTTCGTGTCCGCATCCCTGTTAAACTCGAGCCTCAACCACGACCCTAGGTTTGTGTCCGCATCCCTGTTGAACTCGAGCCTCAACCACGACCCTAGGTTCGTGTCCGCATCCCTGTTAAACTCGAGCCTCAACCACGACCCTAGGTTTGTGTCCGCATCCCTGTTAAACTCGAGCCTCAACCACGACCCTAGGTTTGTGTCCGCATCCCTGTTAAACTAACTCGAGCCTCAACCACGACCCTAGGTTCGTGTCCGCATCCCTGTTAAACTCGAGCCTCAACCACGACCCTAGGTTTGAGTCAGCGTCCCGGTTAAACCCAAGCCTTAATCCTAGTCATAATGCAAATCGGCACCAGGTGTTATTGGGGAAGCAATCTTTAATGATAGACTCTTCCTCTCTCCCCCTCTCACCTCATAGGGAACAGAGAGTTCCTCTGCAGTGAAGGAGATGCGTAAGGGATTGGACGAGAACAAAGATGGGAAGGTCAGCTTCCAGGAATACATGACTCTGATTGGCTACGTGGCAAACACCCTCAGCGAGCAGAGGACTGCAGCCAACAACACACCTGCCTCATAGGAACTACATATGGCTTCATAGACACTCTATAAGATGTCTTATGCAGTCTATAAGGCAGGGTTCTTCAATCCTGGTCCTAGTGACCCACAGGGTGTGCAGGCTTTAGTTCCATTCCAGCACTGACACACCAGAGGAAACTCGTGAAGGATTTGATTACAGTGTGTGTGACCACAGGGCCAGAATTGAAGAACACTGCCATAAGGCCCCATGTACCTATAGAGGCTCATAGACCTGTCAATCTCCCTTGGCTGTATATCACTACATAATCACTACATAATCAGACTTAACTTCATCTCAACTTTTTTATATGCTTACACTACCAATCTTCATCTCAGTTATAAATGTTACTGGTCTTATAAATACTTTATGAAGGCATTTTTGTTACATTAAGTTTAACAGTTCACATGTTTTAGTATAACTACTCTAAATCAACACTTCTACAGTAAATGCTTTGTTATCATGTTGAAATAAATGCCATGGCAATGTTTTAAAGTCATGTCTTCTTTCACTACTCTAACATTATCTCTAAATGACATTCTCTAGGTTGCCCTGTGTCATGATGAAGACACACACACACACCTTATAGAACCAATATGCTGATTCCTGCTTCCATGGTCACCAGCGGCCCCTTCTAAATTTAGTCGTGTCACACTCCGTGGCCCACGATGCACCAGAATATTGAAATTAGACACCCAATATACAACACCACCTATTGTGCACAGCAAGGATACACACACATCTTCTGCCAACAGAATACAATGCTGCATTGCACCAGGGAGAGATAACAAGTCTATACTGTAATACAGGCAGATCTATACACTACAATCCTACTCTCCACTCCCCCGGGGCTAGCAGCCTCAGAGCTGTAGTGGATGTAAGTACTGTATGTTACATTAACATTCAGACTTAACAAACATGACGTGCACAGACACTATATCATTCAGTGGTTGTATAAGCCTGAGGCGTGGTCAAAGAAACAGCACAGACAAACAAGGAGACATATTTACTTTGCTGTTTTGGTTTGTGGAGTGCAGTTGTCATTAAAATATACATTATTACAATAGCTGTGCATTTGTATGAGTGTAGGATTTGTGTGTAATTATGTTTGTGTGTGTGTGTGTTACAGAAGTGATAACTATGCATGGCTGCCTGTCAAGGGTGTTGTCTCCATTCAGCTAGTACCCTCTGATCCTGTATCAGGTACCAGCTTCCCTTTCAAACAGCCTCAGGCCAGACACACACCCACTAGGCTAACCACAGCCTCCGGTCTGCTGAGCTGTTTACATTATAAACCCCCTCTGGAGCTCCTATATTACCCTAAAGCCATTCCAACATGTTCTGCACTTCATTTCAATAATCACTACCATCTAACCTACTGGGAGACAGAACCATTGTTTCAGGCCTTAACCTAATCACCAGCTCAAATTGGCTGCTACCAATCAGTGGGTCCAACACTGCATTTGGAAACACTACCAGGCCAAGCAGGGCAGCTGTTGGACCAGGCCCAGCCAACAAGGTCATCACAGCCCTGAGGGGAACAGACACAGTTCACTGAGCAGATGCTTGAGAATGACAGATTAGTTTTTCCCAATTGTTTACACACTAAAATTGGAACTTGAAACGCAATCACCGAAACCTGAAACTCAAATCCTTAAACCAAGTCTGCAAAATTGCCAGCTCTATAAACAATTCCAAGCTCTGTAAACCAATTGGCAACACTCACTCCTCACAGGTGTAAACACTAGTTGCTGAATTGTTCACTTAAAAATCAGAGCTTTAGCACTATAAAAGGCCAAAGATTAGCTCCTGTTTTGGAGGAAAATGGAAGTCAATGGTAAATCAAGAGCTAGAGGTGAAGGAGTGAGAAGAGGAGGACGAGGAAGGACAGTTGTCTCAGGTGAGATCAGGGCCACATTGGTTGACCATGTGCTCAACCATGGATTGAGTATGAGGGATGCTGGGCAGAGAGTTCAGCCCAACCTGAGCATCTACACGGTTGCATCTATCATCCGTACATTCAGAAATGAGAACCGATAAGTTACCTACCGTCTACACTATGCTCTTTACGTATACTGCAGTCCGACATACCAGTTGGCCTTTGTTACTCAGTGATTGTTACCCAACGTTACAGTAATGTCATTTGATATTGAAATAAAATAGATTATTTTAGCTTACTGTAACCAATCATATCATATTTGTGGATCTTCTGCAGAACTGAGAGATGGCCAGGCCATGGTAGAAGACAACGGCTGTTTACACCAGAACAGGAGATGGCCAGGCCATGGTAGAAGACACCGTCTGTTCACACCAGAACAGGAGATGGCCAGGCCATGGTAGAAGACACCGGCTGTTTACACCAGAACTGAGAGATGGCAAGGCCATGGTAGAAGACACCGTCTGTTCACACCAGAACTGAGAGATGGCCAGGCCATGGTAGAAGACACCGGCTGTTTACAACAGAACAGGAGACCGCTATTGTGAACATGGTGGTGGCAAACAATACCATTAGACTAGGAGAAATCCAGAACCACATCATTTCAGACCACAATATTCAATAACATTCACCAGGTGGGCTTGTCTACATTGGACCGTGTATTACAGAGCAACTGAATCCTGATGAAACAGGTCTACAGGTCGCCATTTGAGCAACACTCAGAGAGGGTTAAAGAACAGCACTATGAATATGAGCAAGTAAGTACTATACTGTGAATTTACTATCATATCAGCACTGTATAGACACATTACAGTACTGTAATCCAGTGTATTGTGCCTCACCATATTGACTGCTCTAGGTCACATTGTCTTGTGTGTGTTTCAGAGAGTCTTAGAGCTGGATGCTAGCCAAAAGAAGGGGACGGAACATTATTGGCCATTTTGAATGTCCCTGGACAGCGTGGAGGGAATATCACCATGTGTGCAGCCGTTAGCCAGCAAGGCATCAGCCATCACCATGCCAACCTTAGTCCCTACAACACCGCCCTTCTCATCTCACATTCCTGGACACACTACACGGCATCCTCATTCCAGCCGAGCAGAGGGGTGGACCAGAGCAGCCCAGGTATGTTGTCATCTAGGACAACGTGAGTTTCCACCAGGCTGCTCTGGTTCATCGACCACCCACAGTTTGTTCTATACCTCCCACCATATTCCCCATTCCTAAACACAATTGAAATGTTTTTTTCGGCATGGTGATGGAAGGTGTATGACCGCCATCCCCTCACAGGCTTTTTCTCCAGGCAATGGAGGATGCATGTGGTGAAGTTGATGTGGGGGCTTTTGGTGGCTGGATCCGTCACTCCAGAAGATTCTGTTTAGCCAGGGAGAACATCGCTTGTGATGTAGATTAGGTGCTGTGGCCAGACCAAAATAGGAGGCAGGTGTAATGAACACGAGGGGAGACAGCGCTGGTTTCAAGCGTTGTTTATTGCATAGGACCACAGGAGGAGGCAGGTAGCTGGGTCCAGGGGCAGGCAGAAGGTCATACACAGGAGGAGGCAGGTAGCTGGGTCCAGGGGCAGGCAGAAGGTCATACACAGGAGGAGGCAGGTAGCTGGGTCCAGGGGCAGGCAGAAGGTCATACACAGGAGGAGGCAGGTAGCTGGGTCCAGGGGCAGGCAGAAGGTCATACACAGGAGGAGGCAGGTAGCTGGGTCCAGGGGCAGGCAGAAGGTCATACACAGGAGGGGGCAGGTAGCTGGGTCCAGGGGCAGGCAGAAGGTCATACACAGGAGGAGGCAGGTAGCTGGGTCCAGGGGCAGGCAGAAGGTCATACACAGGAGGAGGCAGGTAGCTGGGTCCAGGGGCAGGCAGAAGGTCATACACAGGAGGAGTCAGGTAGCTGGGTCCAGGGGCAGGCAGAAGGTCATACACAGGAGTAGGCAGGTAGCTGGGTCCAGGGGCAGGCAGAAGGTCATACACAGGAAGAGACAGGTAGCTGGGTCCAGGGGCAGGCAGAAGGTCATACACAGGAGGAGGCAGGTAGCTGGGTCCAGGGGCAGGCAGAAGGTCATACACAGGAAGAGGCAGGTAGCTGGGTCCAGGGGAAGGCAGAAGGTCATACACAGGAGGAGTCAGGTAGCTGGGTCCAGGGGCAGGCAGAAAGTCATACACAGGAGGAGGCAGGCAGCTGGGTCCAGGGGCAGGCAGAAGGTCATACACAGGAGGAGGCAGGTAGCTGGGTCCAGGGGCAGGCAGAAGGTCATACACAGGAGGAGGCAGGTAGCTGGGTCCAGGGGCAGGCAGAAGGTCATACACAGGAGGAGGCAGGTAGCTGGGTCCAGGGGCAGGCAGAAGGTCATACACAGGAGGCGGCAGGTAGCTGGGTCCAGGGGCAGGCAGAAGGTCATACACAGGAGGAGGCAGGTAGCTGGGTCCAGGGGCAGGCAGAAGGTCATACACAGGAGGAGGCAGGTAGCTGTGTCCAGGGGCAGGCAGAAGGTCATACACAGGAGGGGGCAGGTAGCTGGGTCCAGGGGCAGGCAGAAGGTCATACACAGGAGGGGGCAGGTAGCTGGGTCCAGGGGCAGGCAGAAGGTCATACGCAGGAGGGGGCAGGTAGCTGGGTCCAGGAGCAGGCAGAAGGTCATACACAGGAGGGGGCAGGTAGCTGGGTCCAGGGGCAGGCAGAAGGTCATACACAGGAGGAGGCAGGTAGCTGGGTCCAGGGGCAGGCAGAAGGTCATACACAGGAGGAGGCAGGTAGCTGGGTCCAGGGGCAGGCAGAAGGTCATACACAGGAGGAGGCAGGTAGCTGTGTCCAGGGGCAGGCAGAAGGTCATACACAGGAGGGGGCAGGTAGCTGGGTCCAGGGGCAGGCAGAAGGTCATACACAGGAGGGGGCAGGTAGCTGGGTCCAGGGGCAGGCAGAAGGTCATACGCAGGAGGGGGCAGGTAGCTGGGTCCAGGAGCAGGCAGAAGGTCATACACAGGAGGGGGCAGGTAGCTGGGTCCAGGGGCAGGCAGAAGGTCATACACAGGAGGAGGCAGGTAGCTGGGTCCAGGGGCAGGCAGAAGGTCATACACAGGAGGAGGCAGGTAGCTGTGTCAAGGGGCAGGCAGAAGGTCATACACAGGAGGGGGCAGGTAGCTGGGTCCAGGGGCAGGCAGAAGGTCATACACAGGAGGGGGCAGGTTGCTGGGTCCAGGGGCAGGCAGAAGGTCATACACAGGAGGAGGCAGGTAGCTGGGTCCAGGGGCAGGCAGAAGGTCATACACAGGAGGAGGCAGGTAGCTGGGTCCAGGGGCAGGCAGAAGGTCATACACAGGAGGAGGCAGGTAGCTGGGTCCAGGGGCAGGCAGAAGGTCATACACAGGAGGGGGCAGGTAGCTGGGTCCAGGGGCAGGCAGAAGGTCATACACAGGAGGAGGCAGGTAGCTGGGTCCAGGGGCAGGCAGAAGGTCATACACAGGAGGAGGCAGGTAGCTGGGTCCAGGGGCAGGCAGAAGGTCATACACAGGAGGAGGCAGGTAGCTGGGTCCAGGGGCAGGCAGAAGGTCATACACAGGAGGAGGCAGGTAGCTGGGTCCAGGGGCAGGCAGAAGGTCATACACAGGGGTCAAAAAGGGAAACAGTACAGGCATGGAGAAGGCTAATGACGTAGTGCAGGAGATCAGGCAATAGGTAGATAACAGGCTGAAGTACAGGCAGGGAATAGGCAAAAGGTGTGGTTAGTGAGGCAGGCTAAAACTATCATTTACAGGAGAAGCCGATCATGGGCACCACAGCGCTCTGCAAGCCGTGTGTCACAAAACAAACAATACCTCACAGTGACGGGGTGCAAAGAACTGAACTAAATAGTGTGTGATAGTGACATACAAGTGACTAGAATTCAGGTGATTGGGATCTGGAGAGTGAGCTGTGTTCAGGGGATCTACGTGTTTGAGGATGTGAGTTTGAAGCAGACATTACAGCAGAATGTAGCCTAATGTTTTTATTTCTTACATTTTGCATGTGTTTTTGCCTTTAGAGTTTTGAAGGAATGAGCCACTTTAATTTTTTATTTTTGTACAGAAAACCCTTTATCTTACTGAATGTTTTTCCTGTTTTACTCCTGTTGGGTACAGAAAGTGTTACATACAAAACACAAGTGTTCAAAAATACTGCAATTTGGAAATAAATGACAATGTTTTTGTTACTGTATTGCATTTGTATGTGTTTATATATGTATATTTGAGTAGGTATACATTACTGTAACAATCTTTTACAACCGGCTACAATGTAACACTGACAATGCAAAAGCCATAAATCTACTGCTGGGATATTCATAGTAGTGTTTTGTGTTGAGCACATCATAAACCTACTGCTGGGATATTCAGTGTTTTGTGTTGAGCACATAAACCTACTGCTGGGATATTCAGTGTTTTGTGTTGAGCACATCATAAACCTACTGCTGGGATATTCATAGTGTTTTGTGTTGAGCACATCATAAACCTACTGCTGGGATATTCATAGTAGTGTTTTGTGTTGAGCACATCATAAACCTACTGCTGGGATATTCATAGTGTTTTGTGTTGAGCACATCATAAACCTACTGCTGGGATATTCAGTGTTTTGTGTTGAGCACATCATAAACCTACTGCTGGGATATTCATAGTGTTTTGTGTTGAGCACATCATAAACCTACTGCTGGGATATTCATACTAGTGTTTTGTGTTGAGCACATCATAAACCTACTGCTGGGATATTCAGTGTTTTGTGTTGAACACATAAACCTACTGCTGGGATATTCATAGTGTTTTGTGTTGAACACATCATAAACCTACTGCTGGGATATTCATAGTGTTTTGTGTTGAGCACATCATAAACCTACTGCTGGGATATTCAGTGTTTTGTGTTGAACACATCATAAACCTACTGCTGGGATATTCATAGTGTTTTGTGTTGAGCACATCATAAACCTACTGCTGGGATATTCATAGTGTTTTGTGTTGAGCACATCATAAACCTACTGCTGGGATATTCATAGTGTTTTGTGTTGAGCACATCATAAACCTACTGCTGGGATATTCATAGTGTTTTGTGTTGAGCACATCATAAACCTACTGCTGGGATATTCATAGTAGTGTTTTGTGTTGAGCACATCATAAACCTACTGCTGGGATATTCATACTAGTGTTTTGTGTTGAGCACATCATAAACCTACTGCTGGGATATTCATAGTGTTTTGTGTTGAGCACATAAACCTACTGCTGGGATATTCAGTGTTTTGTGTTGAGCACATCATAAACCTACTGCTGGGATATTCATAGTGTTTTGTGTTGAGCACATCATAAACCTACTGCTGGGATATTCATAGTGTTTTGTGTTGAGCACATCATAAACCTACTGCTGGGATATTCATAGTGTTTTGTGTTGAACACATCATAAACCTACTGCTGGGATATTCATAGTGTTTTGTGTTGAGCACATCATAAACCTACTGCTGGGATATTCAGTGTTTTGTGTTGAGCACATAAACCTACTGCTGGGATATTCATAGTGTTTTGTGTTGAACACATCATAAACCTACTGCTGGGATATTCATAGTGTTTTGTGTTGAGCACATCATAAACCTACTGCTGGGATATTCATAGTGTTTTGTGTTGAGCACATCATAAACCTACTGCTGGGATATTCATAGTGTTTTGTGTTGAGCACATCATAAACCTACTGCTGGGATATTCATAGTGTTTTGTGTTGAGCACATCATAAACCTACTGCTGGGATATTCATAGTAGTGTTTTGTGTTGAGCACATCATAAACCTACTGCTGGGATATTCATACTAGTGTTTTGTGTTGAGCACATCATAAACCTACTGCTGGGATATTCATAGTGTTTTGTGTTGAGCACATCATAAACCTACTGCTGGGATATTCAGTGTTTTGTGTTGAGCACATCATAAACCTACTGCTGGGATATTCATAGTGTTTTGTGTTGAGCACATCATAAACCTACTGCTGGGATATTCATAGTGTTTTGTGTTGAGCACATCATAAACCTACTGCTGGGATATTCATAGTGTTTTGTGTTGAACACATCATAAACCTACTGCTGGGATATTCATAGTGTTTTGTGTTGAGCACATCATAAACCTACTGCTGGGATATTCAGTGTTTTGTGTTGAGCACATCATAAACCTACTGCTGGGATATTCAGTGTTTTGTGTTGAGCACATCATAAACCTACTGCTGGGATATTCAGTGTTTTGTGTTGTGCACATCATAAACCTACTGCTGGGATATTTCATAGTGTTTTGTGTTGAACACATCATAAACCTACTGCTGGGATATTCATAGTGTTTTGTGTTGAGCACATCATAAACCTACTGCTGGGATATTCATAGTGTGTTGTGTTGAGCACATCATAAACCTACTGCTGGGATATTCAGTGTTTTGTGTTGAGCACATCATAAACCTACTGCTGGGATATTCAGTGTTTTGTGTTGAGCACATCATAAACCTACTGCTGGGATATTCATAGTGTTTTGTGTTGAACACATCATAAACCTACTGCTGGGATATTCATAGTGTTTTGTGTTGAGCACATCATAAACCTACTGCTGGGATATTCAGTGTTTTGTGTTGAGCACATCATAAACCTACTGCTGGGATATTCATAGTGTTTTGTGTTGAGCACATCATAAACCTACTGCTGGGATATTCAGTGTTTTGTGTTGAGCACATCATAAACCTACTGCTGGGATATTCATAGTGTTTTGTGTTGAACACATCATAAACCTACTGCTGGGATATTCATAGTGTTTTGTGTTGAGCACATCATAAACCTACTGCTGGGATATTCATACTAGTGTTTTGTGTTGAGCACATCATAAACCTACTGCTGGGATATTCATAGTGTTTTGTGTTGAGCACATAAACCTACTGCTGGGATATTCAGTGTTTTGTGTTGAGCACATCATAAACCTACTGCTGGGATATTCATAGTGTTTTGTGTTGAGCACATCATAAACCTACTGCTGGGATATTCATAGTGTTTTGTGTTGAGCACATCATAAACCTACTGCTGGGATATTCATAGTGTTTTGTGTTGAGCACATCATAAACCTACTGCTGGGATATTCAGTGTTTTGTGTTGAACACATCATAAACCTACTGCTGGGATATTCATAGTGTTTTGTGTTGAACACATCATAAACCTACTGCTGGGATATTCATAGTGTTTTGTGTTGAACACATCATAAACCTACTGCTGGGATATTCAGTGTTTTGTGTTGAACACATCATAAACCTACTGCTGGGATATTCATAGTGTTTTATGTTGAGCACATCATAAACCTACTGCTGGGATATTCATAGTGTTTTGTGTTGAGCACATCATAAACCTACTGCTGGGATATTCAGTGTTTTGTGTTGAGCACATCATAAACCTACTGCTGGGATATTCCGTGTTTTGTGTTGAGCACATCATAAACCTACTGCTGGGATATTCAGTGTTTTGTGTTGAGCATATCATAAACCTACTGCTGGGATATTCATAGTGTTTTGTGTTGAGCACATCATAAACCTACTGCTGGGATATTCAGTGTTTTGTGTTGAGCACATCATAAACCTACTGCTGGGATATTCATAGTAGTGTTTTGTGTTGAGCACATCATAAACCTACTGCTGGGATATTCATAGTGTTTTGTGTTGAACACATCATAAACCTACTGCTGGGATATTTATAGTGTTTTGTGTTGAACACATCATAAACCTACTGCTGGGATATTTATAGTGTTTTGTGTTGAGCACATCATAAACCTACTGCTGGGATATTCAGTGTTTTGTGTTGAGCACATCATAAACCTACTGCTGGGATATTCATAGTGTTTTGTGTTGAGCACATCATAAACCTACTGCTGGGATATTCATAGTGTTTTGTGTTGAGCACATCATAAACCTACTGCTGGGATATTCATAGTGTTTTGTGTTGAGCACATCATAAACCTACTGCTGGGATATTCAGTGTTTTGTGTTGAACACATCATAAACCTACTGCTGGGATATTCATAGTGTTTTGTGTTGAACACATCATAAACCTACTGCTGGGATATTCATAGTGTTTTGTGTTGAACACATCATAAACCTACTGCTGGGATATTCAGTGTTTTGTGTTGAACACATCATAAACCTACTGCTGGGATATTCATAGTGTTTTATGTTGAGCACATCATAAACCTACTGCTGGGATATTCATAGTGTTTTGTGTTGAGCACATCATAAACCTACTGCTGGGATATTCAGTGTTTTGTGTTGAGCACATCATAAACCTACTGCTGGGATATTCCGTGTTTTGTGTTGAGCACATCATAAACCTACTGCTGGGATATTCAGTGTTTTGTGTTGAGCACATCATAAACCTACTGCTGGGATATTCATAGTGTTTTGTGTTGAGCACATCATAAACCTACTGCTGGGATATTCAGTGTTTTGTGTTGAGCACATCATAAACCTACTGCTGGGATATTCATAGTAGTGTTTTGTGTTGAGCACATCATAAACCTACTGCTGGGATATTCATAGTGTTTTGTGTTGAACACATCATAAACCTACTGCTGGGATATTTATAGTGTTTTGTGTTGAACACATCATAAACCTACTGCTGGGATATTTATAGTGTTTTGTGTTGAGCACATCATAAACCTACTGCTGGGATATTCAGTGTTTTGTGTTGAGCACATCAGTGTGTTGTTGGTTGGTAGACAGATCTATTCATATGACGCGTGTCATTTAGATGCAAAAACAAACAAACATGGAAAGCAATAACAGTTTTGAATGCAGTGTTTGCTATTGCTACAGAGTTTTGTGTTTAGTGTTTTGGGAAAATGGCCCAATGATTCAGCAAACATGTGTAAACAATTGTGGAAAACTGTAAATGAAATATTTTCCATTTCAGAGTATAAGTATTGAGATGGTCTGTATTTTAATCTTGTGGATGGCATGCATCTTTGAAAGAATATTGTTGGCGCCATAGTAGGGCCTCTCACCTTCCTCCAGGGCTTCTCCTGTTTATCTAAACATGCTTTCACTGCTTCCCCTGGCCTATGTTTTGACACGCAGTACAATATGGCTACAGGCCCGGGCCATGGTAATCCACTGCTACTATAGCACACTGACTGAGACAGTAAGTGATACCCCATTGTGGCTCACTCTGCACCTTGGCTCCATTGTGGCTCTCTCTGCACCTTGGCTCCATTGTGGCTCTCTCTGCACCTTGGCTCCATTGTGGCTCTCTCTGCACCTTGGCTCCATTGTGGCTCTCTCTGCACCTTGGCTCCATTGTGGCTCTCTCTGCACCTTGGCTTCATTGTGCCTCTCTCTGCACCTTGGCTCCATTGTGGCTCTCTCTGCACCTTGGCTCCATTGTGGCCAAAGTGGATAAATAGGCTACACCACGTCGCTCCCCTCTCCTCCTCTTTTCCTCTTCTGCTTTCCCTCTGCTCCTCTGTACTGCTTTCCCTCTCATCTCCCTGGCTTTCTCAAAAACATCTTGAAGGTAAAATGTGATACTAATAATGTAAATGTGATCATCCTGAGGTAGTGATGTGGTGTCATGTCTGACAGCTTTTATGAAGGATGGATCTTATCTGTCCATCACAGGAAGGCAGGTGTCCGTCGTGTAAACAGAGAAGGAGGAGACGGGGGACAGAGAAGAGGAGCAACAGGTGGAAGAAGAGAGGGATGGAGGAGGGGGGAGAGAGGCAGAATGGGAGGAGGGGAGAGAGGCGGAGTGGGAGGAGGGAGAGAAGCGGAGTGGGAGGAGGGAGAGAGGCAGAGTGGGAGGAGGGAGAGAGACGGAGTGGGAGGAGGGAGAGAGGTGGAGTGGGAGGAGGGAGAGAGGCGGAGTGGGAGGAGGGAGAGAGGCGGAGTGGGAGGAGGGAGAGAAGTGGAGTGGGAGGAGGGAGAGAGGTGGAGTGGGAGGAGGGAGAGAGGCGGAGTGGGAGGAGGGAGAGAGGCGGAGTGGGAGGAGGGAGAGAGGCAGAGTGGGAGGAGGGAGAGAAGCGGAGTGGGAGGAGGGAGAGAGGTGGAGTGGGAGGAGGGAGAGAGGTGGAGTGGGAGGAGGGAGAGAGGCAGAGTGGGAGGAGGGAGAGAGGCGGAGTGGGAGGAGGGAGAGAGGTGGAGTGGGAGGAGGGAGAGAAGTATTTAAGAGGCTGTCCATCTCCCCCTCCTCATCGTTCTTTGTTACTCTCCCTCTACGTGTCCAACAGCAGGCCAGCACTCCTCCTTTGCTCAGGTAAGGAAGAAAGGTTGACTCAGGAATGAATGCAGTTTTTCAGCAACAGGCAAAACAATTCAGCCCTTCTGCTCTTCAGGAGGTAGTTCTGTCTAGCACGGTAAAATGTGGAGCAGATTAAACATATTTCAGCTGTTTGGGATCTAGAGACAATGATACAAAGTTTGCGTTGCTGTAACCCTAAACAATGTCAATATAACTTTTACAGAGAGGGGAAAGCACACAGCCTGTCCTGTAGACTTCACTACTCTGTGTGTTTGGTGATTTCATGTCTATTCCCTGGTCTATTCTGGTGTGATGTTAGCCTCTATAGAGTTTCTGTTGTGTTTCCTCTGTCCTGACTGACCTCTCTCTTTCTTCTTTATTTTCTGTTTATGTAAATATCTTGCTCAAAGGAGGCAAATCTTTTCCTAAACAAGAATGAGCTCAGATTTCTGTTGGGATAAAGTGAATTTGATACAGTGTAAATGTAATTGTAGGGAAAGAAGTAGAGTGGTCAGGGAAGAGGGGCGGGAGAGGTGGAGGTAAGATGGAGAGGTGGAGAAGGGATGGGGTGCGAAGGGAAGGTGGAGGGGTGGGATGGGATCGACAGATAGATGGGGTGCGAAGGGAAGGTGGAGGGGTGGGATGGGATCGACAGATAGATGGGGTGCGAAGGGAAGGTGGAGGGGTGGGATGGGTTTGACAGATAGATGGGGTGCGAAGGGAAGGTGGTGGGATGGGTTTGACAGATAGATGGGGTGCGAAGGGAAGGTGGAGGGGTGGGATGGGATCGACAGATAGATGGGGTGCGAAGGGAAGGTGGAGGGGTGGGATGGGATCGACAGATAGATGGGGTGCGAAGGGAAGGTGGTGGGATGGGTTTGACAGATAGATGGGGTGCGAAGGAAAGGTGAAGGGGTGGGATGGGATCGACAGATAGATGGGGTGCGAAGGGAAGGTGGAGGGGTGGGATGGAGAGGTAGAGAGGTGGAATAAAGAGATGGAGGGGTGGGATAGAGATATGGAGGGGGGGATTAAGAGATGTAGAGCTGAGGGGTGGGATAAAGAGATGGAGGGGTGGGATAAAGAGATGTAGAGCTGAGGGGTGGGATAAAGAGATGGAGGGGTGGGATAAAGAGATGGAGGGGTGGGATAAAGAGATGGAGGGGAGGGATAAAGAGATGGAGGGGTGGGATAAAGAGATGGAGGGGTGGGATAAAGAGATGGAGGGGTGGGATAAAGAGATGGAGGGGAGGGATAAAGAGATGGAGGGGTGGGATAAAGAGATGGAGGGGAGGGATAAAGAGATGGAGGGGTGGGATAAAGAGATGGAGGGGTGGGATAGAGAGATGGAGGGGTGGGATAGAGAGATGGAGGGGTGGGATAAAGAGATGGAGGGGTGGGATAAAGAGATGGAGGGGTGGGATAAAGAGATGGAGGGGTGGGATAAAGAGATGGAGGGGTGGGATAAAGAGATGGAGGGGAGGGATAAAGAGATGGAGGGGTGGGATAAAGAGATGGAGGGGTGGGATAAAGAGATGGAGGGGTGGGATAAAGAGATGGAGGGGTGGGATAAAGAGATGGAGGGGAGGGATAAAGAGATGGAGGGGTGGGATAAAGAGATGGAGGGGTGGGATAAAGAGATGGAGGGGTGGGATAGAGAGATGGAGGGGGGGATTAAGAGATGTAGAGCTGAGGGGTGGGATAAAGAGATGGAGGGGTGGGATAAAGAGATGGAGGGGTGGGATAAAGAGATGGAGGGGTGGGATAAAGAGATGGAGGGGTGGGATAGAGAGATGGAGGGGTGGGATAAAGAGATGGAGGGGTGGGATAAAGAGATGGAGGGGTGGGATAAAGAGATGGAGGGGGAGGGATAAAGAGATGGAGGGGTGGGATAAAGAGATGGAGGGGTGGGATAGAGAGATGGAGGGGTGGGATAAAGAGATGGAGGGGTGGGATAAAGAGATGGAGGGGTGGGATAGAGAGATGGAGGGGTGGGATAAAGAGATGGAGGGGTGGGATAGAGAGATGGAGGGGTGGGATGGAGGCAGGGTGGTGGGATACATACACCTGTCTCCTCTGTTACCAACCATCCAGTCCAGCTCAGGTAGAGACTAGCTCAGGTTCCTATGGTCCCAGTTCCTCCTGTACTGGTTTGGACAGGACAGGGCTATAGGGTTAGAGACAGGGTTAGAGTTAGAGCTAGGTGTGTTTCTACCTGGTGTGAGTTTCACTCTTATCAGAAGGCTGGGGTTCACATATCCTGCTCACTATTACCTATCTCCTTTCCATTACAGTGTCTCAATGTGGCTCCCCACAGATCCAGGATCAACTTTTCCTTAAGTGGGGAAACTAATCATCAATCATCATCATACTCCAGGGCCAACTGTCTGGGGCTTTAGTAATGTAGTAGGACTCTTGGGGTTTGTAGTTCTTCAGGTGTTGGGTAGGATGACTTTAAGCTTGTGACTAATTCAGGAACTAGACAGGGTTGAGGAACAAGCAGCTCTCTCTGTCTATTCATCCATCCCTCTCTCTCTCGTCCTATCTGTCCTGCCGTGCTCAGCAGACATGGTGATTGCTAACTCAGTTGATGGAGGCTGCTGAGGGGAGGATGGATCATAATAATGGAATGGAGTGATATCAAACACATTTTTTGGGGAGTGTTTCATGTGTTTGATATCACTCCATTCCAGACATTATTATGAGATGTTCTCCTCTCACCAGCCTCCACTGCTCTCTACAGTGTGTTTGACTGATCCATCTGATCCTGGCTCAGCTTCCATGAGAAATTACAAACACTCTGCACAGGCTACATCACTTGATGTCCTACTACAATGTGAAACACCTGCTCATTATCCTAACCATGTCTATTGTCTTTCTACCTCTGTAGTATGTCTAACCCTACCAAAACAGAGAATGTGTCCACCTTGGAGACTGCCATGCAGCTGATGATCCAGACCTTCCATAAGTATTCTGGAGACGAGGGCGACAAATACACCCTGAGCAGAGCAGAGCTCAAAGTGATGCTCTCTGCAGAGCTGGGCAACTACCTGGGGGTAAGGAGATTCACACACGCACAGACACACACGCACAGACACACAGCGTAAAAGTCTTCCTCTCTCCCTTACCCAGAATGCCCAGGACAAGGAAGCAGTGGACAAGGTGATGGGGGACCTGGATGCCAACAATGATGGAGAGGTGGACTTCACTGAGTTTGTTATCCTGGTGGGGGCGCTCACCGTCGCCTGCAACGACTTCTTCCTGGAGTACAACGACAAGGGGGAGAAGAAGTGAACACAACACACACACGTACACTCACACATGTCTATGCTCTCTCTCTCTCACACTCACTCACTCACTCACTCACTCACTCACTCACTGAGGAGAGGAGGACGATTATTATGAGACATCTCCACTCAAATCCTGGCTAGGCTTAATGTCTACTGTTTAATAACAGAGACCTACACACACCATACATACCACACACATGCACACACACACTCTGAGATGTTCATAGATGCATCGTGGCACACTGGGCAGTGTGTTTTTGTGTTTAGTGTGTGTGCCATCTCAATCCAAACCAAACCCAACACACAGAAGTTTATTCCAGAGTAAAAATGTGGAGTTTAAATCATCATTAATAACGGTCATTGTTGAATATGTGAATATAATTTCTCTATCTTTTCATTTGTTTTGTAAACTCCCTGTTCATTTCTCGTTCATTGTTAAACTGTTCCTCCTCGATAGAATAAACATGACATTTAACCAAAGCTTGTCGTGGAGTATTGTTGTGGTTTCTGGATACTTTGTGTGTATGTTTGGGATATTCCTCATTTTACCCAGTCTCTCTGATGGAGAGGAGTAGTAACACCGTCTGGCCACCAGATGGGAGCAGAGTGAGAGACTCTCCAGGGATGGACTTTTGTGTCTGTGCTGCACTCCCATGAACTTAATCAAATCCAATTTTATTGGTCACATACACGTGTTTAGCAGATGTTATTGCGGGTGCAGCGAAATGCTTGTGTTTGTAGCTCTAACAGTTCAGTAATATCTAGCAAGTATTTCGCAACATGTACACACACATCTAATTAAAGGAATGGAATTAAGAATATATAAATATATGATGAGCAATGTCAGAGCGGCATAGAGTAAGATACAGTAGAATAGAATACAGTATATACATACGAGATGAGTAATGAAAAATGTGTAAACATTATTAAAGTAACTAAAGTTCCATTTATTAAAGTGGCCAGTGATTCCAAGTCTATGTATATAGTCAGCAGCCTCTAATGTGTTAGTGATGGCTATTTAACAATCTGATGGCCTTGAGACAGAAGCTGTTTTTCAGTCTCTCGGTCCCAGCCTTGATGAGCTTTTTGGCCTTCCTGTGACATTGGGTGCTCTAGGTGTCTTGGAGGGCAGATAGTTTGCATCGGGCAGACCGCACCACCCTCTGGAGAGCCCTGCAGTCACGGGAGGTGCAGTTGTCGTACCAGGCAGTGATACAGCCGACAGGATGCTCTATTGTGCATCTGTAAAAGTTTGTGAGGGTTTTTGGTGCCAAGCCAAATTTCTTCAGCCTCCTGAGGTTGAAGAGGCGCTATTGCGCCTTCTTCACACCACTGTCTGTGTGGGTGGACCATTGCAGTTTGTCAGTGATGTGTACGCCGAGGAACTTGAAGCTTTCCACCTTCTCCACTGCAGTCCCGTCGAGGTCATTCTGAAGGATATTACCTGAATAGCCTGATATTTTACATTACCACTGATACCAATAGTACCTGGATGGCCTGACAGTGACAGATCAGTTTCATCCATACCTTATGAAGATCTGTGAGCTCTACAATGAGCTCTATAATCTGTCCAACAACAGATCTCAGAACTGTGTTCCACACTGACCCATCTTAGACTGTCCTCTCATTTTTAAGATGTTCTTCCTAAAGTTGAATCCAAAGCCAACATTACTGAATATTAAACCTTTATAATTAGCAGAACAGACAGAATCCCTCAGGAAACAGATATTCAGGATGTTGGTAGTCTATACCAAATAAGAAATATTTATATTGTTGATGAACACTGATGTGGTACAGAATTGTAATGTGATAGGAATGCATTAATCAAACATTACAAATGGTACTACAACACGTATGCAAACACACAATCCTGTAAATGTGCACATATAACAGTTGGTTGGCAGTAGGAAGAACTTGAAATTACCTTGAAACAGGCCTGTTAGTACAGTAATAGTTTATTTTACTGTAACGCTACAGCACTTTGAATCAGGTTACTGGCCATAATGTTTATTTTACTGTAAAGCTACGGCTCTTTGAATCAGGTTACTGGCCATAATGTTTATTTTACTGTAAAGCTACGGGTCTTTGAATCAGGTTACTGGCCATAATGTTTATTTTATTGTAAAGCTACAGCACTTTGAATCAGGTTACTGGCCATAATGTTTGTTTTACTGTAAAGCCACGGCTCTTTGAATCAGGTTACTGGCCATAATGTTTATTTTATTGTAAAGCTACAGCACTTTGAATCAGGTTACTGGCCATAATGTTTGTTTTACTGTAAAGCCACGGCTCTTTGAATCAGGTTACTGGCCATAATGTTTGTTTTACTGTAAAGCTACGGCTCTTTGAATCAGGTTACTGGCCATAATGTTTGTTTTACTGTAAAGCTACGGCTCTTTGAATCAGGTTACTGGCCATAATGTTTGTTTTACTGTAAAGCTACGGCTCTTTGAATCAGGTTACTGGCCATAATGTTTGTTTCACTGTAACGCTACGTCTCTTTGAATCAGGTTACTGGCCATAATGTTTGTTTTACTGTAAAGCTACAGCTCTTTGAATCAGGTTACTGGCCATAATGTTTGTTTTACTGTAAAGCCACGGCTCTTTGAATCAGGTTACTGGCCATAATGTTTATTTTATTGTAAAGCTACAGCACTTTGAATCAGGTTACTGGCCATAATGTTTGTTTTACTGTAAAGCCACGGCTCTTTGAATCAGGTTACTGGCCATAATGTTTGTTTTACTGTAAAGCCACGGCTCTTTGAATCAGGTTACTGGCCATAATGTTTGTTTTACTGTAAAGCTACAGCGCTTTGAATCAGGTTACTGGCCATAATGTTTGTTTTACTGTAAAGCTATGGCTCTTTGAATCAGGTTACTGGCCATAATGTTTGTTTTACTGTAAAGCTATGGCTCTTTGAATCAGGTTACTGGCCATCAGCAGCATTAATCTTAGAAAGACAGGAAATTATGTTTTCTTTTGTGTGTTTTCTGTGAACTCAGGGTAATTCCAATACCGTCCCAAGTGTGTGTGTGTGTGTGTGTGTGTGTCAGAAGAACATACAACAGAAACTGAATGTTGAACTGAACCTACAACCTTTATTGGACAGGAACAAAGCTGTGAGCGGTTATTGGAGGACAACGCTCTCCTCTGAGTGGGGAATAGAGAAACACACAGAGACAAAGAGAGAGGGACAGAGGAGAGAGAGACAAGAAGAAAGGACAGAGGAGAGAGAGACAAGAAGAAAGGACAGAGGAGAGAGAGAACAAGGTAATGAAGGGGAGAGAAGGAAGAAAAGAGAGGGGTGGAGAAACAGGGAGGAGGGAGGGGATGGACAGCACTCTGTTTGCGTCACACCTCTACAGCCAGGTCCTGAAGGGAAAGATAGGACTCCACTCCACAGGACTCCACAGCTCTCTAATAGGCTTTACACACTTCTGGGCCTTTCCTGGGGATCTTCTGGGGATGTCCTGGGGTTCTCCTGGCCCTCTCCTGGGGATGTCCTGGGCCTCTCCTGGGGATCTCCTGGGGATTTCCTGGGGTTCACTTGGGAATACCCCACTGTGAAAAGCCTGTGTCCCACAGAGTGACGCAAGGTCATGGAAGGGGATCACTCAGTTAACACTCAGCTGGAGGTATATTTGGCTGGCTGTGTGCGTGCGTGCGTGCGTGCGGTGCGTGTCCAAATCC
This sequence comes from Oncorhynchus clarkii lewisi, assembly GCF_045791955.1. Taxonomy (NCBI): domain Eukaryota; kingdom Metazoa; phylum Chordata; class Actinopteri; order Salmoniformes; family Salmonidae; genus Oncorhynchus; species Oncorhynchus clarkii. The sequence continues at coordinate 9,654,845 of NC_092148.1, read as the reverse complement.
CACCCCACCAGGACCTGTTATAGCCAGATTCAGAGGGAGGAGGAACAGAGGGACGGAGAGAGATTGACAGAGGGAACATAACATGAGGAATCTGTCGTTCAGAGATGGACAGAGAAGAGGGGAGGAGATAGAAAAAGTGTAGAAAGAAAGGAGGGGGCTGAGAGAGCAGGAGTGAGGGAAGGAAGGTGGTGCTTCAGTGTGTAGGTGGGCTGGTCATTACCCTAATTTCATACCCCAATATCTATACTACAGATGTCCAGGGAGAGAGAGAACGAGGGAAGAAGTGAGACAGCGAGGGAAGTAACTCTCTTGCACATTGCGTCGGACAGATATGATAATGCAGTGGGCAATGAGTACACACACACACATCGGACATTAAGTAAATGAACCTGGCCAATTACTGTAATAACTATAGGTGGCGTGTGTTCTGACAATAATAATAATACAGCCTTACACACCGTTACACACTGGGGAGAGTCAGCTACAGAGCACAACACAATCTGAGAGAGGGAGGACAGGAGGGGGAAGGAGGAGAGGAGAGAGTCAGCTACAGAGCACAACACTATCTGAGAGAGGGAGGACAGGAGGCGGAAGGATGAGAGGAGAGAGTCAGCTACAGAGCACAACACAATCTGAGAAAGGGAGGATATTAGGCGGAAGGAGGAGAGGAGAGAGTCAGCTACAGAGCACAACACAATCTGAGAGAGGGAGGACAGGAGGGGGAAGGAGGAGAGGAGAGAGTCAGCTACAGAGCACAACACAATCTGAGAGAGGGAGGACAGGAGGGGGAAGGAAGAGAGGAGAGAGTCAGCTACAGAGCACAACGCAATCTAAGAAAGGGAGGACAGGAGGCGGAAGGAGGGAGGACAGGTGGGGGAAGGAGGAGAGGAGAGAAGGAGGAGAGAGGGGGAAGGAGAGAAGGACAGGAGGGGGAAGGAGGTGAGGAGAGAGGGGAATGAGGGGGAAGGAGGAAAGGAGAGAGGGGTAAGGAGGAGAGGACAGGAGGGAGGAGAGAGGGGGAAGGAGGAGAGGGCAGGAGGGGGAAGGAGGGGAGGAAGGAGGAGAGGAGAGAGGGAGAAGGAGGGGAGGACAGGAGGGGGAAGGAGGGGAGGAGAGAGGGAGGAAAGGAAGAGAGGAGAGAGGGAGAAGGAGGGGAGGACAGGAGGGGGAAGGAGGGAGAGAGGGAGGAAAGGAAGAGAGGAGATAGGGAGAAGGAGGGGAGGACAGGAGGGGGAAGGAGGGGAGGAGAGAGGGAGGAAAGGAAGAGAGGAGAGAGGGAGAAGGAGGGGAGGACAGGAGGGGGAAGGAGGGGAGGAGAGAGGGAGGAAAGGAAGAGAGGACAGAGTGAGACACTGTCTTACTCTGATAATGAGAATCACAGTGATGACAGAAATTAACATTTATGCAAACATTCATAACACACAATAGCTTATGTTTCATGAGAAAACATCCTTATTCCAACAATACATATCATCTGTCAGTTCTATATTCGACCACCCAATTTTGTGCAATCATGGCTCAACTGTAAAAGGAGGGAATTTCCTCCTTCTGGGCTCAACCCAATCTCAGTTTCCCAGGAACTTACTGAATCTAAACTCATCCCCTTGCAACTGTACCCGATGGCACAAGCTGCTATTATCCCAATAGAGCTGTATATGCAGACATCCTACACCTTTATCTTTCTCTAAGGTTGAATCCCAAATCACCCCATTCGCCTGGCCCCTCGGCACTCCATTTGCGCGTTCACACGAGCCTCCGCCATTTGCACAAGTGTACTAAAGCTGAGGGAGTGAAAATTGGATGTAGGGGCTAATTAGATCCTCCTATAGCCACTTCGACCTAGCCAGCACGGATGCAGGCTTCAGAGCGAAGTGCTATCCCGACACTCACTGCTATATGTCTGAAGTTAGCACAATTGAATTGTAAAAAATGGAGAGGCGTGTCTAATTATATACCACGTGCATGTGTTTATGTCTGATTCAGAGACTGGTCCCGGTGGGTTCATTGATCCCATCGCCACTCTCTGGAAGTCACCCTCGGAGCTTCGTCAGCAACACGTGACAACGGAGGGAGTTGGTATTGGCGAGGGGGCGGTTTGGGATTCACTATAACTACTTCATCTCATTCCATCTAACTCTCTGTCAATATCCCTCTCTCTCTTTCATCTCTCTCCTTCACGATCTGTCTCTTCTACTCATATAGTGTTAGCGTGCACGTCACAGGCTGTGTAGTACAGGTAATATCACATTCTTGTTTAAAAGCATAGAGAATCATACAACAAACCACTGCACCCGACCTTTCTCTCAGGAACAGACACAGAGAAATCGCAATAACATTATATTCAAAGCTATACTGTGGTACACTGCTATGCTATGGTAAAATATACTGTACTGTACTATCAGTTGGCTTAATAACAGAAGTGGCTTGGAAAAACAATTGCCTTTACATTTTTCTGATTGGTTGACACAGTTTCCAATCAAGGTTCTGTTACTGAAGCATTAAGTTCTGTACCAGTTAAGGTGCAACAATATACTCTCAGTAAGCTTGCACAGTCAGCTTGGAATGAAGAGCATTGATTGGCTGGCGTAGCGTTCTACAGGATGTCAAACAATTTAGAGATTGTCCTCTCTCCCTTATCACTCAGAGGGAGAGAGGAGAGGCATAACTCCACCTTCCTCTGGGAAAAAGGGAAGAGTTGTCCATCCATTTATCCCTCCTCTGGAAAAAAACGATCTTTAATACGGTGTTGGTGTTACGTTTAGTTCTTCAGTTCAGAACAGTTCAGTAGAAAGGCTATAAAGGTTAACAGGTGTGGCTCCTGTCCAATTTAGTTCCACAGACTTAATAAAACCCACTTCCCCTGCTGGGCAGGTCCCTCCCTCCTGCCCCTGTCCTACTGTGCTGATTGGGTCGGGGCGGTGTCCATCGATGCTGCTGGGAACCTGGTTGGTCAGCCATTGGTGTTGGTGATGGTCTTGGCAGTGTAGTTCTGGAACAGTGGCTGGAGGAACATCCCGACGGTTCCCGACACACACACAATTATAAAGATCCACAGGAAGAGACGGTCGATCACCATGGCAACATACTTCCAGTCCTCGCTCACCTGAAGAGGGTGTAGGCAGAGGTTTACATAAGTACAGTTCTTACTAAAAGTATTCACAACTTTGACTTTTTCCACTTATTGTTGTGTTACAAGATAGGATTCAAATGGATTGAATTGTCATTTTGTTGTGAACGATCTACACAAAATACTCTAATGTCAAAGTGGAAGAACAATTGTAACATTTGTAAAAAAAATCTAATATACAGTATCTTGTTTACATAAGTAGTGTAATGACCCTGGGTTTATAAGAGCGGATATCGACTCTGCTGCTTGAGCATGCTTTTGGGACACAGTCGACAGCGCGCTGGACTTCAGGCTAGAAGGTCGAGGGTTCGAGGCCTGCCCTCTGCTGTTTCATTACAGTATTAGTCCCCCTGAGTCAATACAGTACATGTTAGAATCACCTTTGGCAGCGATTACAGCTGTGAGTCTTTCTGTATAAGTGTCTAAGAGCTTTGCACACTTGGATTGTACAATATATGCCGATTATTCTTTTATAAAATTATTCAAGCTCTGTCAAGTTGGTTGTTGGTCATTTTCAAGTCTTGCCAAATAATTTTTGACCTTGGGTTTTAGGTTATTGTCCTGCTGAAAGGTGAATGTGTCTCCCAGTGTCTGTTGGAAAGCAGACTAAACCAGGTTTACCTCTAGGATTTTGCATGTGCTTTGCTTTATTCCATTTCTTTTTATCCTAAAAAACTCCCTAGTCCTTGCCAATGACAAGCATACCCATAACATGATGCAGCCACCACCATGCTTGAAAATATGAAGAGTGGTACTCATTGATGTGTTATGTCGGATAAGCCCCAAACACAACGCTTTGTATTCAGGACAAAAAAAGTATTACTTTAGTGCCTTATTGCAAACAGGATGCATGTTTTGGAATATGTGTATTCTGTACAGGCTTCCTTCTTTTTACTGTTATCTAGGTTAGTATTGTGGAGAAACTAAAATGTTTTTGATCCATCCTCAGTTTTCTCCTATCACAGCCATTAAACTCTATAACTGTTTTAAAGTCACCATTGGCCTTATGGTAAAATCCCTGAGAGGTTTCCTTCCTCTCTGGCAACTGAGTTAGGAAGGACGCCTGTATCTTTGTAGTGACTGGGTGTATTGATACACCATCCAAAGTGTAACTTTACCATGCTCAAAGGGATATTATTTTTACCCATCTACCCTTCTTTGTGAGGTATTTGGAAATCTCCCTGGTGTTTGTGGTTGAATCTGTTTTAAATTCACTACTCGACTGACGGAACTTACAGATGATTGTATGTGTGGGGTACAGAGATGAGGTAGTCATTCAAAAATCACTATTATTGCACACAGAGTGAGTCCATGCAACTTATTATGTGACTTGTTAAGCAAATGTTAACTCCTGAACTTGTTTAGGCTTGCCATAACAAAGATGTTGAATACCTATTGACTCAAGACCTTTCAGCTTTTCATTTTTAATGAATTAGTCAAACATAATTCCACTTTGACATTATGGGGTATTGTGTGTAAGCCAGTGACAACACAACATCTCAATTCAATCCATTTGAAATGTAGGCTGCAACACAACAACATGTGGAAGAAGTCAAGGGGTGAATACACAGCTCTCTTTTCTCCTCTTCCTCTATCACTTGTCTCTCTCACTTTCTCGCTCCTTCCCTCCCCCTCACCTATTAAAGGGGGGTGAGAGGCGGGGTTGAAAGGTTAATGTGAGTGGAGACTGGATTCCACCACAGAGCTCTGATGAGGTTTGACACTGAAAGAGGGTGAGGAGGAGAAGAGAGGTGAGGGGAGAGAAAACGAGAGACCAGACATAGGGGAACAAGGGATGGATGAGTACTGCAGGGAAGGAGAGGGAGGAGGAGAAGAGAGGAGAGGGGAGAGAAAGAGACCGGGTATATCGGAATAAGGGGTGGATGAGTACTGCAGGGAAGGGGATAGAGGAGGAGAGAGGGGAGGTGGAGAGAAAGAGACCAGGTATAGGGGAATAAGGGGTGGATGAGTACTGCAGGGAAGGAGAGGGAGGAGGAGAGAAGGGAGATGGAGAGAGAAAGAGACCGGGTATAGGGGAATAAGGGATGGATGAGTACTGCAGGGAAGGAGAGGGAGGAGGAGAGAAGGGAGGTGGAGAGAGAAAGAGACCGGGTATAGGGGAATAAAGGATGGATGAGTACTGCAGGGAAGGAGAGGGAGGAGGAGAGCGAAGGGAGGGGTGATGATGACTTGAAGAGGACAGGAGGGAGGACCTGAAGTGAAAGAAGGATCAGGTGGGTCTTAAAAGTGGTCAGCATGGAGACGGACGGTAACCATGGAGATGATGAGTCGCGCTGATTGACAGAATTACAAGGACTGTTAATTCACTATGTCAGGGTCTTTCATTCCAGGAGAATGTTCTTTCCTCCCTTTCCATGCCTTCAGGCATCCCTGCCCACTGAAGGAAAAATTCCCCCCCCCCTGTCGTTCATCCTCCTCTCTTTCTACTCCTCTACTCCTACGTTGGGAGAGCCCTGTTTTATTCACTCACAATGCTGATATCATACAGTAGCTAAGATTAAAACTGTGTTAAATATTCAGAGCAGAACAAGTGTAGCCCATGAATTCATAACCATTCACCCATAGTTATTCTCCCTAGAATGTAGCAGTAGGTGGTAGCTATTCATAGGTTGCACCTCCGTCACTCGGTCGCGTCATGCCATTGTTATGAACGTTCTCAAGCCGCCCTCCACCATAGTGGTGCCCAAAAGTCGTGATAAGCCCAGTCATTCTGAACAGAGGCTATTGACTGTTTAGTCTAAATTACACTATAGTGGACTGGAAATATGATTATATTGCTAAAGTGGGCAAATATTTAGTAGGACACAACTTTGACATCATTATCATGTCATCAAATGTACTTCAAACAGACGGCAATGAAGTTATTAGCTAGCAAAGTCATTAGCTAGCAATGCTAACGGTGGCCTCCCCTCAATCTTAGCTAGCTAGCTAACGTTATACTGCATTTAAAGTCAATCTGGCAACATCAAAATGATGACAAAAGGTTTTCCTAATAATTATATGCCTCCTTTTGAATGTCATTGTATTTCCAAGCCACTATAATGCACTTTGCATGAAATCTTCATCAGCGCTTATTGACAATGCATTGAGTAGAGTGCTAGGCATCAGTCCTAAAACGAATGTTCAAAACACTACCGTCTCGAAACAGGCCTATCTGCTGTGAATAAGTGTAGATATATGGCCTTCTAGACCGAGTGTAAGTAACATTCTATGATGTGTATGGCAGAACAGGGTCAAGACATCAGATATATAATGTGATATATAGTTGTAGTGAACGGTGAATACATGGTGTATTTCTACGTTACTCACGCTCTGGTCGTCGTCTTCAGTCTTCATGTGGTTGGCGATGAAGCGGACCCCGTCGACAGCCTCCTCCAACCCAGGGCAGGCTTGTCCTAGCACGGCCTGGGTCAGGGCTGGGCCCCCTCCTACCTGTTTCCCCCTGGGCCGGTTCCCCTGCCCCCCCTCCCTGTCTTCCCTCAGCCCGTTCAGCCCCTCCATCGACCCTCCTCCCCCTGCGCCCCCTCCCAGCTCCCCTACAAACTGTTTCACCGATGCCCGGTTCACGTAACACGTACAGGGGTCGTTGTTATCCGTGCCACCCCCTCCGCCCCCCAGCCCCAGGCCCACCATCAGCCCCCCGGCAGAGCCCCCATCCCTGCCCCCCTCCCTCTGCTCCTGGCCCCTCCGTCGCTGGCGCAGCTTCTGACGCTCGCAGCTGTTCTGGGGCTGGCGCATGAAGAGCAGCGCAGGCAATTTGTTGAGGAACACCAGCTTGACCCAGGGGGGCATGGTGTGTGTGGTGGGTGAGCGGTGGTGCACGTTGAGAACACACACACTGGTGACAATAGAGAAGGTCACCAGGACCATGGTGAACATCAGGTACTTCCCGACCAGAGGAACGTCCAGGGAGGTGGGGGGGACGATCTTAGAGATCAGCAGGAGGAACACAGTGAGGGCCAGCAGGACAGAGATACACAGGGTCATCTTCTCTCCACAGTCAGAGGGCAGATAGAACACTAAGATAGCCAGAGAGGTGATGAGGACACAGGGAATGATGAGGTTGATGGTGTAGAACAGAGGTTTCCTGCGGATGATGAAGTCATAAGTGATGTCTACGTAGGTGGGGTCGGCAGGGTTCTCGTTGCGGCGCCCCGGCAGGGCGATGATGTCCCACTCTCCGCTGGGTGTGAAGTCGTCCATGCTGGCCACGTCGGACCTCAGGATCAGGTCGATCTCTGTGCGGTCGTAGGTCCAGGAGCGGAACCTCATGGTGCAGTTCTGCTGGTCGAAGGGGAAGTGTTTGACCTCGATCTTACAGGCTGACTTGTAGATGGCTGGAGGCAGCCAGAAGATACTGCCATCATGGGAGACCACCGCGTTGGAGTAGAAGGAGACCTCGTACATTCCATCAGCACTAAGGAAGGAGGGGTGGAAAGAGAGAGAACGTTAGACTATTGGAAGGATTTTAGATATTAAAATACAGTATTTAAAATGCATGCCCTTTTAAATCGATCACATCTTTGAAAACAAATTAATAATACATACAGATTAAAATGAGCAGAAAAGAGCGAGACAGTTTCTCCTATAAATGGGTGTAAATGTAACTTCAGCTCTCTGTGTGTCTCATTAGATTTCCTCCAGTCTCACTACAGATCCTTTATCACACAGCCTCAGCCACATCTCACACAGACAGGACTGGGTGACAGGGGCAGGACAGGTAAGACTCTACTGTTACAGACAGCCAGGTAAGATGACCACAGAAGATATCTCTCACACACACACACACACACACACACACACACACACACACACACACACACACACACACACACATTCTGACTACAGAAAGATGGAGAAGGTCAGACAGACGAGGGTGTGATGCGTATCAGGACTGCAAAGTAACACACGACTCCTTATATAAACATGCTGGTCACTGCTCAGGTGAACATCATCCTTCCTTAACCTGGACACAGCTAGGACAACTCAAGATAACTCAGGTAGAGAACAGGTCAAATCCCTCGGGTAGAGAACAGGTCAAATCCCTCGGGTAGAGAACAGGTCAAATCCCTCGGGTAGGGAACAGGTCAAATCCCTCGGGTAGAGAACAGGTAAAATCCCTAGGGTAGAGAACAGGTAAAATCCCTCGGGTAGAGAGGGGTCAAATCCCTCGGGTAGAGAACGGGTCAAATCCCTCGGGTAGAGAACGGGTCAAATCCCTCGGGTAGAGAACGGGTCAAATCCCTCGGGTAGAGAACAGGTCAAATGCCTCGGGTAGAGAACAGGTCAAATGCCTCGGGTAGAGAACAGGTCAAATCCCTCGGGTAGAGAACAGGTCAAATCCCTCGGGTAGAGAACAGGTCAAATCCCTCGGGTAGAGAACAGGTCAAATCCCTCGGGTAGAGAACAGGTCAAATGCCTCGGGTAGAGAACAGGTCAAATGCCTCGGGTAGAGAACAGGTCAAATGCCTCGGGTAGAGAACAGGTCAAATGCCTCGGGTAGAGAGGGGTCAAATCCCTCGGGTAGAGAACGGGTCAAATGCCTCGGGTAGAGAACGGGTCAAATGCCTCAGGTAGAGAACGGGTCAAATGCCTCAGGTAGGGAAGGGGTCAAATGCCTCAGGTAGGGAAGGGGTCAAATGCCTCAGGTAGGGAAGGGGTCAAATGCCTCAGGTAGGGAAGGGGTCAAATGCCTCAGGTAGGGAAGGGGTCAAATGCCTCAGGTAGAGAAGGGGTCAAATGCCTCAGGTAGGGAAGGGGTCAAATGCCTCAGGTAGGGAAGGGGTCAAATGCCTCAGGTAGGGAAGGGGTCAAATGCCTCAGGTAGGGAAGGGGTCAAATGCCTCAGGTAGGGAAGGGGTCAAATGCCTCAGGTAGGGAAGGGGTCAAATGCCTCAGGTAGGGAAGGGGTCAAATGCCTCAGGTAGGGAAGGGGTCAAATGCCTCAGGTAGGGAAGGGGTCAAATGCCTCAAGTAGGGAAGGGGTCAAATGCCTCAGGTAGGGAAGGGGTCAAATGCCTCAGGTAGGGAAGGGGTCAAATGCCTCAGGTAGGGAAGGGGTCAAATGCCTCAGGTAGGGAAGGGGTCAAATGCCTCAGGTAGGGAAGGGGTCAAATGCCTCAGGTAGGGAAGGGGTCAAATGCCTCAGGTAGGGAAGGGGTCAAATGCCTCAGGTAGGGAAGGGGTCAAATGCCTCAGGTAGAGAACAGTGTCAAATGCCTCAGGTATGGAAGGGGTTCAAATGCCTCAGGTAGAGAACAGGTCAAATGCCTCAGGTAGGGAAGGGGTCAAATGCCTCAGGTAGGGAAGGGGTCAAATGCCTCAGGTAGGGAAGGGGTCAAATGCCTCAGGTAGGGAAGGGGTCAAATGCCTCAGGTAGGGAAGGGGTCAAATGCCTCAGGTAGGGAAGGGGTCAAATGCCTCAGGTAGGGAAGGGGTCAAATGCCTCAGGTAGGGAAGGGGTCAAATGCCTCAGGTAGGGAAGGGGTCAAATGCCTCAGGTAGGGAAGGGGTCAAATGCCTCAGGTAGGGAAGGGGTCAAATGCCTCAGGTAGGGAAGGGGTCAAATGCCTCAGGTAGGGAAGGGGTCAAATGCCTCAGGTAGGGAATGGGTCAAATGCCTCAGGTAGGGAAGGGGTCAAATACGTCAGGTAGGGAAGGGGTCAAATACCTCAGGTAGGGAAGGGGTCAAATACCTCAGGTAGGGAAGGGGTCAAATACCTCAGGTAGAGAACAGGTCAAATACCTCAGGTAGAGAACAAAGAAGGAGAGCAATGGAAGAAGATCAAGATATTGATCCGTTTAACCCCACCAGTTGGTTAATCAGTGTAAGACATTAGAGAAAGAGGAGATCGAGGCCAGACAGTTCACTTTCACTGATAAGATAGCTTACACAGGGTTAAGACACTCCGATAAGATAACTTACACCGGGCTAAGAGACTACGATAAGATAGGGACTAGAAGACTGGAGTTGAGAAACAATGCTGTACTGTGTGTGTGTGTGTGTGTGTGTGTGTGTGTGTGTGTGTGTGTGTGTGTGTGTGTGTGTGTGTGTGTGTGTGTGTGTAAGTTGGTTGCTCTTTTGACACCTACGTAGAGCAGACAGTTGCTGAAGCACTAGCCCATAGTGTCATGCCTCAACAGCCTTGGTTATCACTGCAAACTTGTGCCGCTGATATTTGGGAGTCTCGGCCATGTACTTAGGCTGACAGTATGTGGCCTTCGGATTATCGGCCTGCAGAGGACAAAGGCAAAGCTGCTACCAAGGTACTGCTCTGTGTCAGCGGTCATGGACAGCTTAGCTGTTTGGAGAAGGAGGTGCTTTCTGTATCTATAAGTGTCCAGATATCCGTGTCTTTAAAATGTTTGGATCCTTCTTCACTGTAATGTGATTTGTGGATTCAAATAGTATTGACATTGTGTGTGTGTAACTCACTTGTTATACAGAACAACGTCAGGCAGCTAGATGTGTGTGTGTGTGTGTGTGTGTGTGTGTGTGTGTAACTCACTTGTTATACAGAACAACGTCAGGCAGCTAGATGTGTGTGTGTGTGTGTGTGTGTGTGTGTGTGTGTGTGTGTTTGTGTGTGTGTGTGTGTGTAACTCACTTGTTATACAGAACAACGTCAGGCAGCTAGGTGTGTGTGTGTGTGTGTGTGTGTGTAAGTGTGTGTGTGTAACTCACTTGTTATACAGAACAACGTCAGGCAGCTAGATGAGT
>NC_092148.1:9336477-9338977 GCF_045791955.1 Oncorhynchus clarkii lewisi | reverse complement strand
CAAATATTTGATACACTGCCGATTTTGCAGGTTTTCCTACTTACAAAGCATGTAGAGGTCTGTCATTTTCAACTCTGAGTGACGGAATCTAAAACAAAAATCCAGAAAATCACATTGTATGAGTAATTAATTTGCATTTTATTGCATGACATAAGTATTTGATCACCTACCAACCAGTAAGAATTTCGGCTCTCACAGACCTGTTAGTTTTTCTTTAAGAAGCCCTCCTGTTCTCCACTCATTACCTGTATTAACTGCACCTGTTTGAACTCGTTACCTGTTTAAAAGACACCTGTCCACACGCTCAATCAAAAAGACTCCAACCTCTCCACAATGGGCAAGACCAGAGAGCTGTGTAAGGACATCAGGGATACAATTGGACAATAGGTAAGCAGCTTGGTGAGAAGGCAACAACTGTTGGCGCAATTATTAGAAAATGGAAGAAGTTCAAGATGGCAGTCAATCACCCTCAGTCTGGGGCTCCATGCAAGATCTCACCTCGTGGGGCATCAATGATCATGAGGAAGGTGAGGGATCAGCCCAGAACTACATGGCAGGACCTGGTCAATGACCTGAAGAGAGCTGGGACCACAGTCTCAAAGAAAACCATTAGTAACACACTACGCCGTCATGGATTAAAATCCTGCAGAGCACGCAAGGCCCCCCTGCTCAAGCCAGCGCATGTCCAGGCCCGTTTGAAGTTTGCCAATCACCATCTGGATGATCCAGAGGAGGAATGGGAGGAGGTCATGTGGTCTGATGAGACAAAAATAGATATTTTTGGTCTGAACTCCACTCGCCGTGTTTGGAGGAAGAAGAAGGATGAGTACAACCCCAAGACACCATCCCAACCGTGAAGCATGGAGGTGGAAACATCATTCTTTGGGGATGCTTTTCTGCAAAGGGGACAGGATGACTGCACTGTATTGAGGGGAGGATGGATGGGGCCATGTATCGTGAGATCTTGGCCAACAACCTCCTTCCCTCAGTAAGAGCATTGAAGATGGGTCGTGGCTGGGTCTTCCAGCAAGACAACGACCCGAAACACATAGCCAGGGCAACTAAGGAGTGGCTCCGTAAGAAGCATCTCAAGGTCCTGGAGTGGCCTAGCCAGTCTCCAGTTCTGAACCCAATAGAAAATCTTTGGAGGGAGCTGAAAGTCCGTATTGCCCAGCGACAGCCCCGAAACCTGAAGAATCTGGAGAAGGTCTGTATGGAGGAGTGGGCCAAAATCCCTGCTACAGTGTGTGCAAACCTGGTCAAGAACTACAGGAAACGTATGATCTCTGTAATTGCAAACAAAGGTTTCCTGTACCAAATATTAAGTTCTGCTTTTCTAATGTATGGAATACTTATGTCATGCAATAAAATGCAAATTAATTACTTAAAAATCATACAATGTGATTTTCTGGATTTTTGTTTGAGATTCCGTCTCTCACAGTTGAAGTGTACCTATGATAAAAATTACAGACCTCTACATGCTTTGTAAGTAGGAAAACCTGCAAAATCGTCAGTGTATCAAATACTTGTTCTCCCCACTGTATACTACAGTCTATCAAATTTAAGGTGAGTATACTACATATATACTACAGTCTATCAGATTTAAGGTGTGTATACTACATATATACTATAGTCTATCAGATTTAAGGTGTGTATACTACATATATACTACAGTCTATCAGATTAAGGTGTGTATACTACATATATACTACAGTCTATCAGATTTAAGGTGTGTATACTACATATATACTACAGTCTATCAGATTAAGGTGTGTATACTACATATATACTACAGTCTATCAGATTTGGAAAAAAAACTGATACAAATACACCTTATGGAACAGCAAGGACTGTAAAGAGTCACACACATACAACATATACACTATACACACAACATACACACTATACACACAACTTAAACACTATACACACATGTACACAGTATACACACAGTACACCTGGATTGTGTGTAGTAGTAGAGTAGTGGCCTGAGGGTACACGCTTAATGTGGTGTGAAATCTGTTGTTAAATATATTTCAATGTTTAAAAATGGTACTATAATGTATATTACTGCCTTAATATTTGCTGGAACCCAGGAAGAGTAGCTGCTGTCTTGGCAGGAACTAATGGGGATCCATAATAAACCCCAGGAAGAGTAGCTGCTGTCTTGGCAGGAACTAATGGGGATCCATAATAAACCCCAGGAAGAGTAGCTGCCGCCTCGACAGGAACTAATGGGGATCCATAATAAACCCCAGGAAGAGTAGCTGCTGTCTTGGCAGGAACTAATGGGGATCCATAATAAACCTCAGGAAGAGTAGCTGCTGTCTTGGCAGGAACTAATGGGGATCCATAATAAACCCCAGGAAGAGTAGCTGATGCCTTGGCAGGAACTAATGGGGATCCATAATAAACCCCAGGAAGAGTAGCTGCTGTCTTGGCAGGAACTAATGGGGATCCATAATAAACCCCAGGAAGAGTAGTTGCTGCCTTGGCAGGA